>NW_007036818.1:0-705 GCF_000164805.1 Carlito syrichta
CTTCTCTGTGCCCCACCCCAGCACACACTCCTGGGGAGACACCTGCTGAGTCAGCCCCCGGGGAGGAGGAGCCCAACAGAGCTGGGTGACTACCAAGGCTGTTCAGGATCAGAGGGACTAGAGGGGCAGGAAGTGTGAATGCTGGGGGCTGTGCTCATGAATATTAAAACATTTCCCTTTTTTGGTTGTTGTTTAAACACCCAACAGTCTCTGTAGGTTCTTAAGAACTCCTGTTTTCCCAAGCAGAGGTTTATCAGGAAAACAGGCTCCTGGGGCCCCAGTTGGCTGGGTGAACCAGAGAAAAGCAGGACACACCTCAACAAGTAACATACCGGGCCTCAGCTTACCCACATGTAAGCGGTAACATACCGGGCCTCAGCTTACCCGCATGTAAGCACCCTTTCAGCTCTGCCACAAGGGTGGGGTGCCTATGTATAAAAATCTGCCCTGCCCACCTTTATTCCCGCCCTGATCATGAGGGGAAAGTTTACTGCCTATTTTCCCAAGTATTCTTTGACACAGGGACAAGGTAATAAAGGGCAGGGCTTGAGGGAAACAGCACAGAGCTGGGAAACACCTCCGTGAAGCAGCTGTGTGACCCCGGGCAAGTCTCTTGACCTCTCTGAGCTTCAGCCTCTTCCACTACAAACGGTGACTGCACACTCCCTCGAAGCTGGCAGCAGCTCTGTGGGCACACCGGTGCAC
>NW_007036819.1:0-897 GCF_000164805.1 Carlito syrichta
AGCCTTCTGAGTAGCTGGGACTATAGGAGCACACCACCATGCCAGGCTAATTTTTTTATTTTATTATGGAGACGAGGTCTTGTCATGTTGCCCAGGCTAGTCCCAAACTCCTAGACTCAGGATTCGATCTCTCAAAGTGCCAGGATTACAGGCATGAGCCACTGCGCCCAACCTATTTTCTTTTTTATTGTGTAATATGAGAGAGAATGAGAGAATGAGACAAATAGCAAGAGAGAAGGAAGTTTTATGTGTAAATTATAATGTATAACATTACAAAAGTTGTTCTCAAATTCAGCATATATCAGAATGATCTGGAGTGCTTGTTTCAACAAAGACTACTGGGACCAACCCCAAAGATTCTGATTCAGTAGGTCTGGGTGAGATCTAAAAATGTCCATTTCTAATACGATCCCAGGTGACGCTGATGCTTGTGGCCTTGGGATCACACTTAGAAAACCAATATACTAAAATATTACTAATAATGTTAAAGCTACCTGGAGGTTTCTTCTCAATCCCATATCCCTGTCTCCCCTTAAGAGATCATTGCTATGCTGATTTTAGAAAGCATTCCCGACAGAAGCTGGGCCCTAGTGCCTTTGTTGTCTGGTTAATGTTGGTGGTTTTCCCTCCCAAACATTCCGTCTAGAGTTTAGCAGCATCCATTCCTTGAAAACAAAGACCGGGGGCGGGGCAAGATGGCGACCTGGCAACCCGGTGTCTGAAGCCCTCTGCAAGGGAGATCTGCAGTGGGTCTCTGACTCTCGCCCCCGGGAGGCTGGGGACCCCAGCATCGCAGCCCTACTCCTCAACAGAGCTCGGCCATCGCTATCACTGGAACATCGCAAGGACTGGACATTTTTTACTGCATCGTCCTCTCCCGCTGCTGACGCAGCCCCT
>NW_007036820.1:0-703 GCF_000164805.1 Carlito syrichta
AGGCTCGCCAGAGCCCAGCAGGTCGAGGCTGCGGTGGCCGGGAGCGGCTACTGCACTCCATTCTGTGCGACAGAGTGAGACTCCAACTCACAAAAATAAATAAAATAAAATAAAATAAAATACTAGCATTCATTCATTCATTCAACAGATCAAAACAGCAATCCCTGGGTATCACAGGCACCCTTAGTACCTGGGAGTTGGTGGGGAACGTGGCAGACAACCACTGCCCTCATGGGACTCAGACTCTAATGGAGAGACAGGCAATAAACAAGTATACTTGAAAAACGAACAAACCGGTTTCGGGTGGTTATGCAGACATGCTTATGATGATAAGATAGTGTGGACGGAGCACCCCAGATGCGGGTGGGCAGGGCAGGGCTCACGGAAGCGGATGCCTGTGAGCAGAGACCAGCCGGCAGGAAGGGGCAGCCCTAGGGACTGGGGACACCAGTCCAGCCGGCAACGGTCAAGGATAAGGAAGAAGGCTGCGGTGGCAGACAGAGGCTGGTGGTGAGGAGGGCGGCACAAGGGCGGAGAGAGCAGCCAGGCTGGGCTTTGCAACCTGCACGGTTAGGAGCTTGGAGCTCAGTAAGCACAAAGGAAACCCAGGCTGGGAGCGACAGGTCTGCCTTACAAGGCTCTGTGGGTCTCCCAGCCCTCAGCACTCCAAGTTCATCTGGCACCACCGCCCTTGGCTCTCAGC
>NW_007036821.1:0-1001 GCF_000164805.1 Carlito syrichta
CACCCACATCTGGCCCCAAGCGTCAACCCCTTCCTCAGTGGCTGCTCTAGACGGATGGTGACTTGGAGGTCCTGAGCCTACCCTATAGCCCTCAGCCTCGTGAGGTTGCAAGCTCTGAGCAGAAGCCCTGCAGAGGCTTTGCCCTGGTGCAAAGACTCTGGGTCCCTGTGATGCCTTGGCATGAGAGGCATTGTTGAGAAAGAGGGGAGGGAGATGGGAGAACTGGGGGGAGGGCTGGCTGATGTCTCCCCTCTATGTCCACAGCCAGAGGGTGGCTGGGACACTTGCCAGCCTCGTGAGATGGCAAATTGGGGCTGGTTGAAGGTTGTTCTCAGGCAGGAGGGGCCTCACTGGGAGGGGACATGCCTGAAGTCAAACACCCCAAGCTCACGGAGGCATTCTCCAGCACTGCCTTGTTGACTGGGCCTGGCTCAATGTTGGGAGGCACTAAGGGGTGACAGGGAGGGAATCACCATGGTGGGCACAGGCTCTGGGTAACTCCAATCCCAGCCATCCCCAGTGCCCTCCTCAGTCTAACCCAGAAGTCCTGGGCAAAAAGGCCTTTCAATGGCTCACATCCTCTGGCCAAGAAACCCCACTCCTGGAACCAGGTTCAAGAGCAAAGAGCAACAGGCTGCAATCATGACTGCAATTATACATCCCAGCCCCCAGCATCCCAGGGACAGCAACACTGGGGAGGCAGGATCTCATGCAGCCATGGAGAATGACAAGGCCTCAGGTCTCCCTGCAAACGAACCCCTAAAATAAGAAAAATAAGCACGGGCAAATCTAAACTTGGCAAGGGCTGCCACTAAAAATTGCACCAAAAACCACCACAAGAGGCCGCAGAACCGCTGTTTATGCTTCTATTTCAGAACTTTCTGCTTCTTCTAAAGTCAAGTTCACACCCTCCCCCCCAGCCCCAAGGGCCTTCAAGGGACTGCAGGCCATGCCTAGCCCTGGGCTCCACCCACCCAAACTTTCAGCGCCACCTCCCTCCT
>NW_007036822.1:0-789 GCF_000164805.1 Carlito syrichta
GTTATGTGACCAAGTTAAGTCTTCTGACTAGACAGCTGGCTAGGTAGGTAGCTTGCCAGTGATGTCAGCTCGCTAGATAGCTTGATAGCAAGATACATCACCTAGTTAATTCAGCTGGATAGCCAGCTGGCTAGCTATGTAGTAAGCTTGTTAATACAACTGATTAGAAAGCAGGGCAGGTAGTTAAAAGAAGTAGTTAAGTCAACTGGCTAGTCAGCTGGCTAGCTAGTTAGTGACCTAGTTAAGTCAGTTGGCTAGCCGTCTGGTTAACCAATAAAGTCAGCTAGTTCAGAAAGTTGGCTATCCAGAAGGCTAGAGAAGTAGAGAGCTAGTAAAGTCAGCTGGCGAACCAGCTGGATAACTCGTAATGCCAGCTAGTTCATCACCTGGCTGGCCAGCAGCTAGCTTCTTAATCAGCTAGTTAATTAAGCTTTCTAACCAGCTGGGTAGGTAGATAAGTCAACTCATTAAGTTAGTTGGCTAGCCAGCTCGATAGCTAGTTAAAAAGCTAGTCAATTCAGATGGTTAGACAGCTGTCTGGCTAGTTATTTAAGCTAGTAAAGTCAGCTGGCTAGCTAGTAGCCAGCCAGTTAAGTCAGCTAGTAAAGTTAGCTTGACTGCTAGATAGCTAGCTAGGAAGCTAGCTAGTTATTTCAGCTAATAAAGTCAACTGGTTTGCTAGGTAGCTAGATAGTTAAGTCTACTGGTTATGTCAGCTGGCTAGCTAGTTAAGTCAGCTAGTTAAGTCAGCTGGCTAGCCACCTGTTTAGCTTGTTAGCTAGCTAGTTA
>NW_007036823.1:0-680 GCF_000164805.1 Carlito syrichta
GGGCTGGTCCCTGTAGTTTAGAAATGTCAGATTTCTATGGCATTCCATCACCTTATGAGAGAAGGCTTATTCTTATACATCTCCTTTCCTTTTACCTGGGGTCATTGGGTAACCTTTTTTCAAATTGGGAGAAACCAGGTCAATATTTTGTGCTTATTTAAATTTTATGATATGAGTTGACTTTGCTAGCATGAGGGTAGAAGAGGAGACCCAGGGGACAACTTGAACTAAACTCAAAATGGTGCCATCTCTCCTGAGTACCTGAATATTTGGTCTTCCATCCCTGGAGATTCTGATTTTCCTCAGACCCTCTATCAGTATTTATTTTCTCTAAGGTTCTAAGACATGACCAATTGTGACTTCCCTGAGCCCTTTGCAACAATGCAGAGAGCCTACTCACTTATAGACAACAGTCCTGATAGCATCCAGGTCTAATATGTATTTTCCTTCCATCTCTTTGTCTATATATTTCCTGTTTCTTTTTTAAATTATGCTTGTTCCTTTTATAAAGTGACAACAGTTAAATTTATTTATCAAGATGCTTTCATGTTCTCTTTTAAAGAGCATTTAAATTAATAAACATTGAGCACAGAATTCTTATCTGAATTTGTGTTTTTATTGAGAGCACTCTAATTAAACAGGCTGCAAAAAAAAAAAAAAAAAAAAAAAAAAAAAATACC
>NW_007036824.1:0-1293 GCF_000164805.1 Carlito syrichta
GAATATTCTGGAGAACAACTGGCCCCAGATGCCTAAAATTTAATATTATAAAAGAAAAAAAAGTTGAGTAATTATTAAAATAACTAAAGTGACATAGTAGTTTGAAATGTGAAATTCTTTTTATTTTATTTTATTATAGAGATGTGGGGTACAAGCAAGGGATAACTACACAAGTAGGCTGCATGTAGGTGAAATTTGGGCCTCCAATTGGCCCTCATTTCTCCTAGTTTAAGACCAGGGACCCTTTGTGTTGTCACATGCCCCTTTCCCTTCTTCCCTTGGCAGTGCCCAGTGACTGCCATTCCCTTGTACTAATCTGACTAGTGTTCAGGGCCCACTTTTGAGTGAGAACATTCGGTATTCGGTTCTATGTTTCTGTGATAGATCACAAAGTATGCTGGTCTCCAAAATGTGAAATTCTTAATTGAATTCTGGATTTAAAAAAAAAATCTAATCAAGTAGTGGAAATTTTGAAGATGGAATATACATTAAGTAAACTTATTTTACCAAAATTAAATTTCTTGAATCAGGAAATTGTGTTGTAATAATGAAAAAGAACAACGTAATTCTTAGGTTGCCAAACAGTGAAGAATGATATATAGTGCCATGATGTCTGAATATAAGTCTTCCCATGTATAGGTATATATATATATATATATATATATATATGTATATATATGTGTGTGTGTGTGTGCATAAATATATACATAATTGTGTGTGTGAAGAAAGAAAAAGTTTGCTGTAGCCAAACACCAAACATGTGGCATTGACTTTGGAAGTCAGAAATTGGAAGAGCCTTGAGAAGACAGTTGGTAAGAGTTTTAAAATGTTAGTAGAAGATGGAGAGAAGGGGATTCTTTTTTCAGAACAAGGAAAGTTTGGCAGTACTGCTACCTTCACTGAAAAAAAAAAGGGTACTTAATGAACTTGCCAATCTGACTGGGATGACTTCCAGGAGGAATTTAAAAAGTGAAAACTTGCTTCTTCTAGTTGCCTGTTTGAGGCTGAAGTGTGTCTCCTAAAAATATATATATTTTGAAGTCCTAACCCCGAGTATCTGTAAATTTGATATTATCTGAAAATAGTGTATTTGCAAATGTAATAAAGTTAAGATGAGGCCATTATGGTGGGCCTTACTTCAATATGACTTGTGACTTTATAAGGAAGAGAATAGACATAAACACACAGAGACACAGGGAAAATTCCATGTTACAATAGAGGTAAAGATTAAAGAGATGTGTCTACTAGCCAAGAACACCAAGGACTCTGGGCAACAGCAGAAGCTAAGATAAC
>NW_007036825.1:0-1417 GCF_000164805.1 Carlito syrichta
GAACAGAAACTTTGTACCCATCAACGATAACTCCTGATTTCACCTGCCTTGCAGCGCTTGGTAACCTCTGTTGTACTTTCAGTCTTTATTAGTTTGCCTATCCTAGGTACCTCATGTAAGTGGAATCATATAACGTTTCTCCAATTTTGTATGGCTTATTTTACTTTAGTGTAGTGCTTTCAGGGTTCATTCATGTTGCAGCATGTATCAGAATTTCATTCCTTTTTATGGCTGAATAATATTCTACTGTATAGATATACCACATTTTGTTTATTCATCTATTGTTGGACACTTGGATTGTTTTCCACTCTTTGACTATCATGAATAATGCTGCAATGGTGTACAAGTACCTGTCCAAGTTCCTGTTCTTTCAGGTGTATACCGAAGAGTGGAATTGCTGGGCCATATGGCAATTTTATGTTTAACTTTTTGAGGCAGTTTTTTTTTTTTTTTTGAGTTGGAGTCACTCTGTCGCCCAGACTGGAGTGCAGTGTCCGCTCCCGGCCACCGCAGCCTCGACCTGCTGGGCTCCAGCGATCCTTCTGCCTCAGCCTTCCAAGTAGCCGAAATTATAGGCATGCGCTACCACGCCCGGCTGATTTTTTTTTTATTTGTTGTAGAGATGAGGTCTCGCTGCCCAGGCAGGTCTTGAACCCACGGGCTCAGGCAATCCATTCACCTCAGCCTCCCAAAGGCACGGGATTACAGGCTGAGCCACCAAACCCGGCTTTCACCCATTTTTAAATTGAGTTGTTTGTCTTTTTGTTGTTGGGTTGTAGGAATTCTTCACATAATATTATTTACATATACTCTTATTAGATATATGATTTACAAATACTTTATTTCATTCTGTGGGTTGTCTTTTTATTTTCTTGATAGCGTCCTTTGCGTAAAAGTTCTAAGTTTTGATGAAGTCTAATTTGTCTATTTTTTCTTTTGTTTCGTATGCTTTTGGTGTCATACTTAAGGAACTATTGGTAAATCCAAGGTTGTGAAGTTTCCCCCCTATATCAGAGTTGCTTCTTTCTTGCTGCTTTCAGGATTCTCTCTTTGTCTTTAGGTTTCAATAATTTGACTCTAGTGTGTCTCAATGTGGATGTCTTTGAATTGATACTGCTTGGAGTTTGTTGAACTTTTGTGGATATATATATTCATGTCTCTAATTGGATTTGGAAGTTTTCAGCTATTCTTCAAATAATTTTTCTACCCCTTTTCTCTCTCTTCTGAGGTTCCTATAATTCATATGTTGGGTTTCTAGATGGTAGGTATCCTATGTATTACTCTGACTAGGTTAATTTTTTTTTTGAGTTGGAGTCTCACTCTGTCGCCCAGACTGGAGTACAGTGGCCGCTCCCGGCCACCACAGCCTTGACCTACTGGGCTCCGGCGATCCTTCCGCCTCAGCCTTCCAAGTAGC
>NW_007036826.1:0-1453 GCF_000164805.1 Carlito syrichta
CTCTTTGTTTCTGTGTCAGGTATAAATTAGTTTAGCAGCTCTTTCCTCCAATGGCAGTGAAGGGGAAGGTTCTGTTGTGTTGGTGAAAATGCTAAACTCTGTAAAATATTTAAGATGGTTTATTCTGAGCCAAATATGAGTGACCAGGCGCACAACTCCATCCCTAGGAGATCCTGAGAAAGTGTGCCCACCATGGTTGAATTGTAGCTTGGTTATATACATTTCAGGAGGAAAAGGGTTATAAGAAACCATAAATCAATACATGTGAGGTTTACATTGTTTCGGCTCAGGGAGGCAGCACATCTTCAGACGGTGGCTTGCAGATTATAAGTGGATTCAAATATTTCTTGATTGGCAATTAGTTAAGGAATTTCTAAAGTAGTAAAGGAAATAAGTGACTTGGGGAATGATAAGGTTTCTTGATATGTAAATGAAGCTTCATAGGTGGGAGGCTTAAGAGAGAGCAAGTAAGTGTCTTCAAAGTTGCCTCCAAGAGACTCAATATTGCAGGATACTCAATAATTTAATTTTCTCTTTTTAAATCTGTTATTTGATGTTATACCGGAGACAGGTTGGAAAGTAAACCACATTGTATAGTTAATAGAAAATCTGTCTCTCTAAGCCCTTTAGAATTTGCAAGGTAAAGAAAGAAGTTCAGAGTTTAGTCCTCAGCTGGAAAAAGAGGAGAGAGCAGCATTCTTCAGTGGTGACCTTGGTGATGGAGGCTACTTTTCTAAGGCACAGATTTGTACTTCCCTCACTCACAGTCTCACACACACGCCAGGTCTGTGGCAGCAGAGACCTACCCTGCACCATGTGTTCTCAGCATGCAGAGGTACTTACTACACACCAACAGAACTGTGAGCAGAGTGTGGCCTGGTGAGAACACTCACGCTCCAGCTCTCTGGCTTTGCAGAGGGCTCTGTGGGAACTTGTGCAGCCCTCAAACACCTTGGTCTCAAAGCTGCACCCTCGTTTAACCACAGAGTGTGAGTCGAGGTGTTCTGGGAGTTCCTGGTGACTTCTTCTAGGGCCACAAGCAGGGAAACTCTGAGAGCCGTGTCCCTTGGAGGTAAGAACCTGGGTGGGCTTCTCCTAGTGCTGAGAAGGTGTTGAAGTAAACAAAAGCAGCTGCTGCTCCATTCAGCACCTAGGAACCTTGCAAAATGAAACATTTGCTGAGGAAAACAGAGGCAATGT
Organism: Carlito syrichta; assembly: GCF_000164805.1. Classification (NCBI taxonomy): domain Eukaryota; kingdom Metazoa; phylum Chordata; class Mammalia; order Primates; family Tarsiidae; genus Carlito; species Carlito syrichta. Next base: position 1,201 of record NW_007036826.1, read on the forward strand.
GGAAGGAGAAAACATGTCATTTCCAGGCAGTGAGAGGAGAATAGTGCAAGCCATGGAGGTTCTGTTTTCTCCTCTTGTTGGATCCCTGGGAGTTTCCTGAGGTCCAGGAAAAAGTGTCTGCAGTTCTCAAGGTCACATAAGTGAGGTCAACTTGATCAATCTGACTGTGCTTTCAAATTGCATTAAAACTCTGCAAGAATGCTGATCACACTGCCCTGATTCCCTCAGAAGAGACAGGCAGACGAGCAGCCAT
>NW_007036827.1:0-705 GCF_000164805.1 Carlito syrichta
CCACCATTTTATTATGTTCACAGATTGTCAGGAATTTGGATGGCACAGGGAGGGTAGTTTGTCTTTGCTTCACAGTTTCTAGGGCCTTCACTAGAAAGACTGTAAGGCTGTGGGTGGTTTGACACAGGAGGTGACTCGTCAGCTGAGACTGATGTCATTGGAGCCTCTTCACTCCAGGCATCTGGTAACTTATGCTGGCTGTCAGCTGGAGCCTCAGTGGGGCTGTTGACTGGGATACCTACACATCTGTGGCCTCTTCACGTGCTGTGGGCTTCTGCACAGCACTCGGTGTCTGGGTCCGAAAACAAGCCACCAGAGACAGGCCTGGTTCTGGCATCACTTCTACCTCTGTTACTGGTCAAGCAGCAGCAGAAGAGCCCAGATGTGGTCAAGGGCAGAGAGGGCTGTGGAGTGATAGATTTTACCTCTCAGAATGTGGGGACAGTGTTTTAAAGTCACTGCAGTATCTATTCTAATGTTCTTTTCTATACTTGTAACATCTTCTGAGGTTGAGAAATCTGGTCCCCATATTTACTTACTTTTTCAGTGCCTCTTCATGAAATACCTCTCATCTCTGTCTTTACCTCCTCTGTGCAGAAGCCTCCTTTCTTTGCTTGGCTGTCTCTTGTTCCAGGACCCCTACTTGGATGCTCAGACTCTGACCCTTTCAGGCCACCCCTTCCCCTACCATGTGGATGCCTTACT
>NW_007036828.1:0-918 GCF_000164805.1 Carlito syrichta
CTTTCATTAAAATTACTTTATGGTAAATACCTATAATTCTCTCCACTCCGTCCCACCCTCGTTTGCTTCTATAAGCTATACCTCACAAAATCCCAACTCTGTTCACTGTGGCATGTTGATGTGACTCATGCTGGATGTATGTGCTACCCTCTCCCACCTTCTCAGAGACTGTTCTGCCACTGACTGCTCTCCTGCATCCTCCAACGCTTCCTCTCTTCTGCTCATACCCACTGGTATACAAACATGCCATATGAGTATCCCCCATGTCTTAAAAAAAAAAAATCCTCCCTTGACTCACAACTCTCACCAGAAAACAGAAAACACTCCTCTCTGCTTCCTTTGCAGTCAAAGTTTCCCTAAATTCTTGACTACAGTCTATAACCATTTCCTCATTTTCCATTTCCTGTTTAGCCTACTATAATCTAAGTTCTGCCTCTGTTCCCAAAACTACTCTTACTAAAGCCACCAATGACCTCTAAGTTATTAAATCTTCATCTTATGAAACTACCAATAACATTCAACAAAGATGGCCACTCTATTCTTATGGAAACACCCTCCTCTGTCCCTCTTCAACAGGACTTCCTCTATGTGGTGTTTAAATTTTAAGGTGTCGGAGACGGGGCAAGATGGCGACGGCATAGGTGAACTTGTGAGATTCTCTGAACGGACCAAGACTGCAAACTGCTGAATAGACAGACTATAAAACAGAGGGAAAAGTGAACAAAACCAGAAGACCCTCATAAGGAAGAACAGGTCATTGCAGAAGAGAAATAAAAGCAACCCCACCTTCCCTCAAAAACAGAATTGAAGAGGGGGAGGGAAAGGGGTAAAGGGAGAAAAATCTACCGAAATGAAGAAAAACCAAAGAAGAGTATGGGTCTCTCCCAGACGCCTGGGAGAGCAGACACTGAAAAAAAT
>NW_007036829.1:0-727 GCF_000164805.1 Carlito syrichta
GCTACCAGTATTCTTTAGGGAATTTTCCTTCTGTGTTTTTTTTTTTTCACTTCTCTCCAGACTTGTGTCTCTTTTTCACCTGTCAATTGGTATGTATATCTGTTTTCCCTCTCACTCTTCTCTTGTTCCAACTTCCTATTGACCCCCACTTCCTCCATTATTTTCCTCTCTTATACCTCCTTTTGCTCCAGGGACCCAAGCTACATCCCGCTACACAGACAGATTGTAAGACAGTAGGAAATTGGTTCCAGTGTGCACATACAACTATTGGTGGATGCTGTAATCAGCATATAGATTCTGAATCACAGTTTCTCCCTCAATTAAACCTCAAAACTCTGAAAGTATAGCCCACAGCCCACACTCCAACCTCAAAAATGAAAAAGCCAGAGGACCCTCATAAGGAAGAACAGGGGATTATACAAGTGAAACAAAAGTAATCACATCTTCCCTGAAAAGCAGAATTAAAGAAGGGGAGGAAAAGGGGGAGAGAGAGAAAAATCTACACAAATGAACAAAATCCAAAATTAGAATATGGGTCTCTCCCAGACCCCTGGGAGGGCAGACACTGAGTAAACTGACTTTGAAATGCAAACAATGAAGAGCCCTCAGAATGATTGGTCTAAAATTACAAACTTAGATATCAAGACATTAATGGAGAGATGAAAAAAATTGAGGGGAGTCAAGAAGAAACAAGAAAGGAGCTGATATCTGAGATAACAGTAATAAA
>NW_007036830.1:0-660 GCF_000164805.1 Carlito syrichta
AAATAAATAAATAAAATAAAATAAAAATAGGCACCAGAGAAGTAAATTTTTTCATGTGAGTATTAAAACATCTATAATGAAAACCTAATGAGACCTAATAGAAAATAAACTTACAAACTTCAGAAATGTTATTGGCAAGCTTGTCTTTTGCTACCTTATCTATTTCATTTAAAAAATTTAAATTAGTAGTGATCTATGTTTGTAACAATATTTTCTCATTATGTACTAATATTCAAATTACCAAATTTGAAGATTTTGCATGTTTGTTTATTAAGTCTATTCATTTATTATGTTTTGAAAATCTTACAACCTACAACATTCAAACTTAATCATATCTCATATCCCACATCTTGTGCATTTATTTTCATAAAATCACTATGTGTCACTGCACTGTTCATTATTTTCTATCTCATTCAGTACAAGTTAAAGGTATACTATTATTCCCAAGTTAAAATGAATAAACTAGAGGAAACCTAAAAATAAAATAAAATAATTAACATTTTCTGATCAATGTTGAATGTCAATTAGTTGCTTATTTTCTCCTCGAATCTCTTGAGTTATCTTCTGTTCCTTCTCCTAACATAGGGAATGAGAAAGGAAGGAGAGAACTCTATAACATCTATTACAATAAATAAAATAATGTAATACTTTAAGAAATGA
>NW_007036831.1:0-1065 GCF_000164805.1 Carlito syrichta
CCCAGAATCAACCCTCTGTATCTGGGTTTTTAAGTAAAATGCTATAGAAAGTATTTTCCCAAACAGTGCAAATATAATCATTGGATTTTTTTTCTGGTAGCTATTAAAATGATTGATTATTTTTTTCATTTTATCACTTGATATATTCTGATTTTGTTGGACTAGATAGTATAAGATTACGATTCAATTTCCTTTTCTTTTCAAATAACTAATTTTCTCAGAATCTGTTTTTGAAATATCTTTATTTTTTTTCTACTGATCTATGGTGCCTCTGTAAACATGTAGTAAGCTATTCTACATACCATGTGGAGTGCCTTGAGGCTTTTTCTTGTTTTATTGAAGTGTTTTTCTATTTTTGTGCTAGTATCCCAATACTTAAATATAATAACTTTATATAACTTTTATAACTTTGAAGGTCTTTCACTAAGATTCTTGATGCGTTACCTGACAGAACTGAATAAACGTTATCACCAGAGAAGTGGGGCAGATCAAGTGCAGCATAAGCCTCCTTACGGCAAATCCCAAGATGCAGGAGAACTTTATTGACTCTCTATTTTTATGTTTTATTTCTTCTCTCCAGTGTTTTTGTGTTTTGTTTCTGCTTTTGGTTTGCCTTTGGTGGAGGCAAAGACTGGGGATTCGGTTCTATGGTCTAAATATTTGTTGGTTACTGGCAATGGATTAATGCTCTATGAAGATCTTTTATCCCTTGGATAAGAGATGACAAAGAATGTTTTTTTATTGATTTGATTGTCTACTTGACTATTGTAACTCAAATCAATTCAGAATTTTATGCTCATTAAGAAGGAGAAAAGTTCTTCAATATCTGGATGGGTGAGTATTTGTGTTTCTTATTCTTGACTGAAATGGTAGAATTAAAATTATAGCACTTTCTATGTCTCCATGTCAAGGTGTCTGTAACTTAGAATGACCTTTACCTATTATTGTGAGTGTGTGATGATTTCCTATCTCTTGAGTGTATTAATTATTTTGACAAATCTTTAATTACTTAGACCCAGTTTTGGAAAGTATGCATGCCAGCATGGAAAATTTTCCCAAATTTGG
>NW_007036832.1:0-654 GCF_000164805.1 Carlito syrichta
AAATCCTGGGCCCTCATTTCTCTTATGTACACATCGATTCAACAAAAACTCTGAGGGAAATACCTTTTGTGAAAAGTTCAGAAATGAATTGGAGACCTTTACATCCTGTGTTAGGACAAAACCAGTTATATTAAAGCTAGGACATAATTTTGCCATAGCCCCTACCCCTGAAACAATGCCATCCAATTGAGAAGAAACCCCAAGTTCCCAGTTTCACCCTGGAAAGCAAAACAATTGAATCACACATTCTATGTTCAAACTTTTCTGGAGTCTATCCAAAGGATTTGTTCCTATCTCAACCATCCTAAAACACTGATGAGACCCATGATATTCTAGATGACTGAGGGTCATTGAGAAGAAAGATGAAGGTTTAATCTAGCATGGAAGCAACTGCCATAGCCTTTCCTTTTGGCCTAGCAGAGAGTAAGCAGGAAAAAAAATCCCAGTTTTTTTCTAGGAAGTAAAAGTTGGAGCACACACACAACATTTCACCTTTTCTAGGGTTGCCCATTGCAGGGAAGAAAATGGCTGTAATCCCAGCACTTTGGGAGGCCAAGGCAAGGGGACTGCCTGAGCCTGTGGGGTTTTTGCTTATTTGTTTGTTTGTTTTTATTGTAGAGATGAGGTCTCGCCACATTGCCCAGGCTGACCTTG
>NW_007036833.1:0-688 GCF_000164805.1 Carlito syrichta
GCTTTAACAAGGAAATATAGCCACCTTGACAAAGTCTGAAGAAAAACTGAAAACATTAGACATGTAATTAGGTTGCAGCCCAAATTGAGAACTTAAAACAGGTGAACATTGGCAAGTAATACTTTTACAACAATTGATAAACCCAGGTTATTTTGTTATTTTTCTTGTGCTGGATTAATAGTCCTTGGACCTAGAAAGAGATTTTGAAGTCTGTAAGTAACTCGGCAGTGAAAAGCATTATACTGATTACAAACTGCTGTCAGTGAAGTTAATTTACCTGGCCTGCAGGTAATTCAGAAGGGGGTGAGGTAAGTGTGGTTCCTACAGCTTGTTGTTGTTTTTTCTCGTTTGTTTAAAGGAGAAAATTTTTTCATTATACAGTCCAGGGGACTGGAGGGTCAAGAAGCCTCTGACCCCATATTAAATGACAAACAGACGAACAAAACATAATGACAAACAAGACATGTCCGAACCAAGTGAGAAAAGTTACAGATTCCTGGCATAGCCTCAGGGCAGAAAATTACAGATCCCTGGCATAGCCTCAGGGCAGAAAACCAGAGGACTCTATTCAGGCAACATCTTGGCCAAATGAATAGTGTCCAAATGTTATGACCAAGTAAGCAAGAAGAAGCTACACCAGCAAGTTGAGTTTAATTAATTATGAATTTATTAATGTGCGGGTCAAGAG
>NW_007036834.1:0-655 GCF_000164805.1 Carlito syrichta
CCACTCATCTCAGCCTCCCAAAGGCGTGGGATTACAGGCTGAGCCACCGAGCCTGGCTAATTTCTAGGAGTTTTATAAATTATCTTTAATATTTAGATCCAAGAACCATCTGTAATAATGTCTGTGTGTGTGGTAGTGAGGGAGAGTTCAACATCCCTTTTTATAAAAACATAAATATCCAAGCAATTTAATGCAATTTAATGAAAAGGCCATCTTTTAATCCATTGCAATGGATTAGGTGTCCCAAATTAGGTGTCTATATACATACTTATGGTATATTCTGTTCTATTGCTGTTTGGCCATCCTTGTGCCAATAACAGATGATTTTAATTAATATAGTTTTAGAAGTCTTGATAGTTCTTGGTGTACGTTATCTAGTTTTCAAATTCATCAAGACTATTTTGCCGTTTGGGGGGCCTTTGTATTTCCATATACGTCTCAGAAGAATATCAATACACACACATGTTTATGTCCACATACAAATTCCATGATGGGATTTGGATTGTGATGGGATTAAACATGAAAATCAATTTGGGGAGAATTAACATCTTTATAATCTCTAAACTGAATCTTCCAATCCATGAACATGATTTAGCACTTCATTTATCCACGTCTTTAATTTCTCCCAGAAATGTTTTGTGGCTTTCTTTGAGAA
>NW_007036835.1:0-655 GCF_000164805.1 Carlito syrichta
CCTGAAGACTCTGGTCCTCTTGAACTTTTATTTTCTAGAAAAATCACTAGGCTCCCGAGGGCAGAATCTCTGACTGAATGATTACCAGAGTCACCACCTTTCCTGACTTCAAAGTGGGTATTTATGCATGCTCACTCTTCACTGTCACCTCGGCTGTAGCTCCAAGTCTTTGAATTTGGGATGTGAGTGATGTGAATGGGCCTCCTGCAGTGGCGTCTCATACGCATTCAGTTGAAGTCCTAGACCAGAGACAGGCCTCAGAATCCTGCCTTGTGCCTCAAACCCCAAGCCTCCCCCGACTTCCAAATTTATCTCCCACAGCTAAGGTGTCACTTGACTGAAAAGACAACCAAGTCCATTATGGTAAATACTTTCATTATCTCCTCTCTCACAATAACCCTATGGGGTGGGGACTATTATTTTAATTTCCAGTCAGGGAAACTAAGGCATAGAGTGATTACATAACTTGCTGAAGACCTCATAACTAGTAAATAGATAATAGTAAATGAACTGTGATAATCTGCACTTGTGCACGGACTTTCTTGTTTTGTGTGTGTGTGTGTGTTTTTAAGATTTTTACTTGTAGGCCAGGCTTAGTGGCTCATGCCTATAATCCCAGCATTTTGGGAGACCAAGGTGAGAGGATTGCCTGAGC
>NW_007036836.1:0-1215 GCF_000164805.1 Carlito syrichta
AGGGAGTCCGATTATTCTTAGATTAGGCCTCTTGAGGTAGTCACTCATCTCTTGAAGGTTTTGTTCTGTCTTTTTTAGCTTATTTTCTGTGTTTTTAAGAGTTTGGGTTATTTCTATATTTTGGTCCTCAAGCTCTGAGATTCTTTCTTCTGCTTGGGTAATTCTGCTTTCCATGCTTATCAATTTGTTATTTATTTCATTCACAGTATTCTTTATTACTGTTATCTCAGATATCAGCTCCTTCCTAGTTTCTTCTTGTGTCTCCTCAATTCTTTTTAGTCTCTCCATTATTGTTTTGATATCTGCATTTGCATTTTGAGACCCTTCATTCTGGGGACTTTGCATTGTTTGTATTCCAAAGTCAATTTTCTCAGTGTCTGCTCTCCCAGGCGTCTGGGAGAGACCCATACTCTTCTTTTGGTTTTTCTTCATTTCTGTAGATTTTTCTCCCTTTACCCCTTTCCCTCCCCCTCTTCAATTCTGTTTTTGAGGGAAGGTGGGGTTGCTTTTATTTCTCTTCTGCAATGACCTGTTCTTCCTTATGAGGGTCTTCTGGTTTTGTTCACTTTTCCCTCTGTTTTACAGTCTGTCTATTCAGCAGTTTGCAGTCTTGGTCCCTTCTGTCTGTGGTCTACCAATGGGCTATGTTCAATGCAAGTACAGGAGTCCCAAGACAAAGACTCAGTACCTGCCCTCAGGAGGCTCCCAGCCTGGCAGCTCAGCCAGAAACTGAAAGGGTGAAAAGCCAAAATGGAGTAACTTTAGTCAGAATGGCAGCCATTTTAACATAGCTTTGTTGCGCTTTTTCAGCCGCTTACTCAACCCACCTTATAATCATTAAACAAGAAACAAAACTGGTTACTGAGAGGTAGTTACTGATAATTGCCTTATAACCTCCCCCAAGCATGCTTTGTACTAATTACCCTTTTATCCAAAATATTTCTATTCCTGCCCTAAAGGGCTAAACTGACCTAATCTATTGTGTTTAACCCTCATGACTGACATGACACAGACTGCCACTCCATCACCATGGCAACAGCTTCTGTGCTTACCTGCCCCCACTAAAAGGGAAGTTTTAATAATTTTCAACCTCAAGCACTCACTGCCAAATGTCCCTTAAGTGTCTGGCTCCCTCTCCAATCTTGAGGCAGTGGATCCACTCTTTTTCTCTGATTTACTTTCTAAATAAACTTTTTCTGACCTACTTTTTGTGCA
>NW_007036837.1:0-647 GCF_000164805.1 Carlito syrichta
ATATACTAGTAGAATATTCTGACTGGTCCAAGGAGACACATCTCATAAGTAGGGAAATCTGGGCCCAAATTCAGTTTTTGTAATTCCAAGCCCTATACTCTTCCCTCAACTCCTCTTTAAGCCCATACCAATCCCCTTCAAGCCTCTTATTTTCTCTACCAGCCTGCCGTAACTCTTAGTGATGTTTCTGCTTAGACCCACTGCTTGAGGTCTGGTGCAAAGGGAGCAGAGTCTCTATTTCTTGAAGGTTTCTATTGCCTAAGAGGGAGAAGGACCTGGCTGTCAGAGGGAGGTTTTCTTGGTCCTGTCCCATCAATACAACTGGAACATCAGGTCAGTTTCTCAGTTATTACCATGGAAGGCAGAGATAATCATAATAATCATGTTAACCTTTTTGTGGTAAGTATTTTACATGTTTTCCCTCATTTAAAGTTCAAAACAGCACTGTAAGCTAGGCATTATGATGATCCTTATTTTATAGATGAGGACCTTGAGGTTCAAGTAAATTAACAAACTTGAGAACATTCTACAGATATTGAGTAAAAGCTCCAGGATGCAAACCCAGACAGGATTAAAACTCACTTGACTTGAATCCAGAGTCTAAAACATTTAGTCATTTTGCTTGGGAGCCTGGAGTGTTTGAGATG
>NW_007036838.1:0-650 GCF_000164805.1 Carlito syrichta
CTTTCCTACACTCCTGAGCTTCATGCTCTGAGGATGTCAAGGCAGGAGAAGCCATGAGAGCCTCTGGTGGCTGGTGGAAGACCAGCCTGCAAATGACAGTGAAACCCTAGCACACTCTGGGATCCCAGAACAAAAGCTGACTTTTAAGGTAAGTCCGTGGAAGGGCCAGTGTTGAGTGCTTTAATAACATCTCATTTAGGGGAGGAAAGAGGAGATGCAAAAACTATAAATCATGCATTGGTTTATGACAGTTATTAAATAGTATGGTTATCAAGAAAAAGGAAGAAATCATAGGTGGCCTATAGTGACTTTGCAACATGTCAAGTTGGTTTGGCTGGTCTACATTTCCCCAAAACCCCTTTCCTATGTGTTTCAGGTTAGAGCAGGCAAGAGGAAGAAGCTTCAGAGAGATCAAGGGCACAGTGGTAAGGCTTGGTCCTGAGTAGCTCCTAGATGTAGTTGCGATCTGTGACATCCTGTGGGCATGAGGTGGTGGCCGGGCCGGCAGCTGTCCATTTGCCCTGAATTTGCCATCTGTAGTGTTACCTACAGAGGTGAAGTGGCCACACAAACATAAACTGTGTTTCAGATGTTGAACTGAGAAGGAACAGACAGGTCTAACACTCATGAAATGTGGTGTTCTGGGAGAG
>NW_007036839.1:0-783 GCF_000164805.1 Carlito syrichta
GAGCATGCCTCTGTGCTCAGGTCTGGGCGAGAGGGTGGGATTCTGACTCCAAATATAATAATCACCACCAAGGCCACCATTGCCACCCCTGTCACCCAGTGCGAGGAGTCACCCACAGGTATGGAGAGTAAATATCCTTTTCCCCCAGTCATTTGTGGGAGGTTTCAAAGGTGGCCACCAGGTACATCCATCCCGTGCCTTCGTCCATGCATCCCAGAAGGCCTACCTCCATCCTTCACACTCATATTCCATGGCAAAGATGCGTGTGAGTTAATGGAACAGAAAGCCCTGATTTAGGGTGTCCATTGGGCACAGAGTGATCAAAGCGGATCAGGAATGCCATGGCCAACCTAGGTTCCGGTCACCCGGTCTGCCACCTTTGGGCAGGGGAAGGACCACTTACTCTCTGTATCAATCCATTGTCCACCACCCATGCGGACCTATGGGTGGGGACCTGTGGATGCCCGTCGTGATGCACGTGGGAGCTATATATTTTATCGTCGAGGTCTCTGTCGGCCTGGAAGGGATGCAGAACCATGATCATGACTCCAGATCCTTGAACAGTGGGGCTCAGGCAGTCCTCCAGCCTCAGCCTCCGAGAAGCTAGGACTCCAGGAGCCACAATGACTGACTCGATTTTGGGAACCTCTTGCCGAGATGAGGTCTGTTAACATTGCCCAGGCTGGTCTCCAACCCATAGTCCCAGGCAGCCTCCTAACTCAATCTCCCAGGGTGCAGGTCTGATGGTCATGAGCCAGGGTGCCCAGCCTGGACTCGCAAGTT
>NW_007036839.1:1623-2863 GCF_000164805.1 Carlito syrichta
TCTTTCTTTCTTTTCTTTCCTCACTAGAGTGCCCAGGCCATTCTCAAACCGCCCAAGTCAGGCCATCCTCTTGGCCTGGATCTCCAAAATTGCTGCAATCACAGGCTTTCCATTTGGTCAGCATCCTGGTCTTCCTGCCTGGTCCTGAACTCTGGGCCAGAGGCGATCCTCCCACCAAGGCCTGTCCTCATCCAAGGTATTCTGGGTTTTGCTTGGGGTCGAGTTTGGGGCTTTCTATGGTCTCCAGCTAAGTCTCAGCTCCTGGGCTTCTGCCATCTTCCCATCTCGGCCTCCCCACAGTGCTGAGGAGACAGGCGTGAGTCACCCGGCTGGCCAACCCCAGTGGTTTGAGAGTCACGCCCTTGGGCAACCCGGTGGATACATGCCCCTATGCCAGGTGATCCCCCGTGGTGGGCTCAGTGGGTGACTCAAGCTGCCGTCTTCAAGGTCCCATGTCATCTGAAGGGATGGACCTCTCGGTAGGGCCCAAAGAGGGGTGTGAATCACAGTTGCACGCCTGTCAACCTCATGCTTTGGTAGGCCGAGGTGAAAGAATGGCCTGAGCCTTTGGATTCGAGACCAGCCCAGGCAGCTTGGTGAGAGCTCATCTCTACAACAAGGCAAAAAATGAACCAAGCTTGGTGGCACACCCCTGACATTTCACCCACTAAGTAGGCCATGGAGGGAGGATCATTGGAGCCAGACGGTGGAGGCTGCAGTGACCTAGAGTGGGCCACTGTGCTCTGGCCTGGGCAACAGATTATGATTCCCACTGCAAATAATAATAATCACCATCACTGCCATCACCGCCGCCCTTGCCACCCAGTGAGAGGAGTCACCCTCAGGGATGAGAGAGAAAAAAGCACTCCCCCTGTGTTGTTTGCAGGAGGTTTCAAAGGTGGCCACTGGTCAAGTCCATCCCGTGCCTTTGGCCATGCATCACAGAAGGCCTACCTCCACACTTCACACTCATGCTCCATGGCAAAGACGAGTATGAACTTATGGAACAGATACCCTGAGTAACGTGGCCGTCAGACACAGAATGATCAAAGCGACCCAGAACACTGTGGCCAGCCCAGGTTCTGGTCACCTGATCTTCCAAATTCGAGTAGGGGGAGGGCCCCATCCTCTCCTGATCACTCCATCGTCCTCTGACCACGTGAACCACTCACTGGGGGGCTGTGGATGACAGTCGTGACACACGTGGGTTGTGTCTTTTTTGCCACCAGAGTTTCCGTTG
>NW_007036840.1:0-638 GCF_000164805.1 Carlito syrichta
AGTATTCTTCCTCTGTGATCACTACACCAGTGATAAACCCTCTTTCTAATGAAAGAACCCATGACAAACCTTTCTCCAGAATGGGTGCATCAGTAACCAGTCTCCCTCTGGAATGTGAACCTCAGTGACTGCCTTTCCTTTATTATGGTTGTTACAGTCACTGACTCAAGTTTTGACTGGCTCACCTCTGTGACAGATGCCCCAGTGAGTGGGCCTCCTCAATGAGTCCCCCAGTTACTGTCCTTCTCTGTGATGGCTGCCCCAGAAATTCCCCCTCCTCTGTGAAATATGCAACAGTGAGTGATCCTCCTCAGTGATGGATGTCCCAGTGACCATTTTTCCTCTGTTACTGGTGCCCCATTGACTGGGTCTCCTACATAACGAGTGCCTCAGAGATTAGTCCTCTTCTCTTATGGGTGTCCATTGACTGCAATTTCTCAGTGATTTTTTTCCTCTGTGACTGGTCATCCTCCAGATTAAATGCCTCAGTGACTAGCCATCCTCTGGTATGTGTGTCCCAGTAACTTGGCCTCTTACATGTTAGGTGACCCTGTAGCCATCCTTCCTTTGTGAGTGGAGTTCAAGTTGTTTGCCCACCTCAGGAATGGTGACCCAAGGACTAGCCCTCCCTTGTGATG
>NW_007036841.1:0-637 GCF_000164805.1 Carlito syrichta
ATATATATATATATATATTCATACAATATTATTCAAATTCTTGTCATAATCCTTATTGTAGTTTTCTGGGCAGACTTCATCTTATCTGTATTATTCTTTAGTGAGGCACACAAATAAAATAACAAGTTTTTTAGGTACTTCTTTCAGAGTAAGCACAGAATAAATTTGATTATTAAGAAATTATAATTTATATACCTAACCCTGAATTGTATCCCACATCTTTAAAAAAAATACTAAAAGAGAAAAAAAGAAATTATAGCTGGGCATGGTGGCTTACGCCTATAAGCCCAGCACTTTGGGATACTGAGGCGAGAGGATTGCCTAAGCCTATGGGTTCAAGACCAGCCTGGGCATTCTGGTAAGACCTTGTCTCTACAATAAATAAAAAAATTAGCTGGGCATGGGGGCACACGCCTGTAGTTCCAGCTACTTGAGAGACTGAAGCGGGAGGATCACCTGAGCCCAGCAGGTCGAGGCTGTGGTGACCATCAACATGCCACTGCACTCCAGCCTGGGTGACAGAACTCATTCTTTGAGAACTTTGACTCAAAAAAAGAAAGAAAGAAAGAAAGAAAGAAAGAAGGAAGGAAGGAAGGAAGGAAGGAAGGAAGGAAGGAAAGAAAGAAAGAAAGAAAGA
>NW_007036842.1:0-2411 GCF_000164805.1 Carlito syrichta
TTCTTAGAAAATGCAAGAGACACCTTATGGAAATTAAAACTGGCAACCAATTCCTGATCAAATCCCTAAGTACTCATGCCATAAGAGATAAGATAAACAAGTGGGATCTCATCAAACTGACAATCTTCTGCAAAGCCAAAGAAATCATCAAGAGAGCAGGGAGACAGCCCACAGACTGGGAAAAATTATTTGCCAACTGTATGTCTGACAAAGGCCTAACATCTAGGAGTACAAGGAACTCAAACATGCCAAAAAGAAAAAAAACAAACAAACAACCCCATGACAAAGTGGGCAAACGATATGAATAGACACTTCTCAGAAGAAGACATATGAGCAAGCAACAGGTACATGAAAAAATGTTCAGCCTCACTAGTCATCAAAGAAATGTAAATTGAAACCACATTGAGATACCACTTAACTCGTCAGGATGACCATTATCAATAACTTAAAAAACAGCAGATACTGGAGAGGATGTGGTGAAAGGGAAACTTCTACACTGTTGGTGGGAGTGTAGACTAATAAAAACTCTGTGGAAAATAGTTTGGCAATTCCTAAAATATCTAAAAATCAACCTTCCATATAATCTCACAATCCTCCTCCTCGGAATATACCTGGAAGAACTCAAACCACCGAATGAAAAAGATACCTGCACACATAGATTTATTGCAGCATTGTTCGCAATAACAAAAACAAGGAACCAACCATACTACCCATCGAAAGAGGACTGGACAAAAAAATATGGTACATATACATAATCGAATATTACGCAGCCACAACGAAGGACAAAATTATGAACTTCACAGCAACTTGGATGGACTTAGAGTCTATAATACTATCACAGAAACAAAGAACTGAGTACCATATGTTGTTACTTATAAGTGGACCTTGAACAATTATTGTAATACTATAAGAAAAGGATTGGTAGTAGCAGGAAACTGCTGGGGGTATTGGCAGTAGTGGGAATTTGCCAGGGGAGGGGAGCCATACCTCATCAACAAAGGTACATGCATAATGAACATTTGTATACCTAACCCTGAATTGTACCCCACAACTTTAGAATAAAAGTATTAAATTGGATTAAATTAAATTGAATTAAAAATTAAATTGAACTAAATTGAATTAAATTAAATTGAATTAAAAAAAGAAGAAATAGCTGTTACATTAGAAATAACTGTTACATTAGAAATAGCTGTTACAAAAGGTTACAGACTGGTAAATGCTTATTGAAGTGGTGGTCATCTTCGGTTCTAGTTGTTCAGGGAAGATTTTCTGAACACATGTAATTTTAGGTGTTTTTTGAAGTAACAGGGAGGAAAAGTTTAAGCAGGCACAAGAGTTGTCACAGAGGTCAAATTAGACAATTAGGACATTTGAAAAAGTCAATTGATGTGAGAAATGTACAACAGGGTTAAGTGGGTTTGATTTTGAGGCAAATGATCCTGCAATAGTATAAGGAGGGATGTTATGCCATTGAATGACAGCTTTGGTATCACAGTTCTTCTCTTCACTCCAAGGAAAGGAAGGATATTCCGTCATTTTTTCTGCCTCCACTTGAGTAGCAAGCAAGAAGCAGGAGCCCTGGTTCCAAGCTAGCAATATCAAGGTTTATATCTGGCATAATTAGTTAAAACCCCGATAACATAATCAACAATTAGAAACTTGTTTGAGAGCCCTACCACACATTTACCTTGGTGTCCTCATGGGCAAAGTGACCTTCAGCAAATCGAACTTTTCTGATTTTTTCCAATTCAGGAATGACTCTTGATTTTGCCTGCTCCTCTGCTTCAAAGGATTCATGCTTCTGATATTTTCCCCTGAAGTTTAGAAATCAGAGTGTATGGCTGGTGAAGCAGTTTCTGTGGGAAATGCTCATTCTAAGTTGAGTCACTGAATACAGGTTCTCAAAGGGTCCCAGGCTCAAAATCAGAAGTCATAGAAAGCCTTTTCCTGTACCTATTGCCTTAGGGAATTTTCAGCAAATCCCTACTATTTTAAAGGTTCAATAAACACTTATGTGAATAACAGAGTGTAATATATAGTGTTCTTCCTCTTCAGAAAAGAGGAATAACAGAGTTCCACTGAAAGTAGAGATAAGGGGAAAGATGATTGTTATAATAATGTTTTGTTTTTTTTAATTGAGAGAGTTTATTTTTGCATGCTGGCTTCATTCTTGTTGTCAGATATGAATTGATCCTTTTCATATAGTACATTGTGTTGCTCTTGTTCTAGGTGCTTCCTGTCAACATCAACCGCCTCTTTTTTTTTTGAGTTGAAGTCTCACTCTGTCGCCCAGACTGGAGTGCAGTGGCCGCTCCCGGCCACCGCAGCCTCGACCTGCTGGGCTCCGGTGATCCTTCCACCTCAGCCTTCCAAGTAGCTGGAACTACAGGCACGCGCTACCACGCCCGGCT
>NW_007036843.1:0-1130 GCF_000164805.1 Carlito syrichta
AAGGATTTCACACTCTACAACAGATCATGCCAAAAGTTTGACTGGGTTATGTCTAAATGACATCCTAAAATTTCAGATGACACGACAGTGATAGCTTATTGCTAACAACTGACACAAACAAAATACTTTGAGTGGCAAGCAATTGAGGTTTATCTCTGTTTTCATGAAGAACTGTTTTATTTTATATCTTCTATTGAAATCATTTTTAGTTTAAGCCAAACATTTAATGAATGATGTGCTTAGGAATTTCAAGCATAACATTCAGCAGTCTCTGGGGAAATCAAGCACAGTGGCATTCTTTGTCACCTGGATGTAGATAATGCCTATTTATATCTGTTCTTTCCAGCAAATCCTGAAGGACTTGGACTGGGTATCATATTACCTATATCATATCTGCCATTTGGTATAGAGCCTGGTAAGAACTAATACTGCCTCAGAGAAGTGGATGTAGCCTCATGAATAAAAAGACGACCCCAAGGATAGGTTGAGAAACATGTAACTATCAGGAAGTAGAGGAATATTTTATTAGAATGTCAGAGTGGAATTTCAGCTTATTTTGTTCAGTGACAGTGATACTTTCTTTTACCACTAGCTCAACAGAAGCAGACTTGCTTGCTTGCTTTCCTTATATCCTTCCTTCCTCCCACTCTTCCTCCCTCCCTTTATTAATTTGTTCTCTCACACTATTTCTGCTGTTTGTTAGCTTTGACTAAACAATTAATTTGCTTCACTTTAAGCAGGATTATATTATGGTACAGTGAGAAGATCATAGGAAAGCTTTAAGTATTTCTGTTAATGTTAATACTAAGCAAGATAGTCTATTCTGTCTTACTAGTTCAAAATTATCTTTTCCTAGACATTAGTATTCTAAGAAAGAAACCGAAAAGGAAATAATTTTAGTATTCTGGGTATCTTAGCCTACAAAGGAGACTAAGGACTAGTGTCATTACTACATTCCTACTAGATGATACATTTTGAAATGCTGTCTCACTTAGAATTACTTGGTGGTACAAACTGAACTGTGCCCCCCTAAAATTGAGATGTTGAAGCCTTAACCCCAAGGTGATTTATTTTGGAAATATAAGGTCTTTAGGAGGCAATTAAGGTTAAATTAGGTCAACTGAAGGACC
>NW_007036844.1:0-790 GCF_000164805.1 Carlito syrichta
CTGAGCCCATGAGCTTGAGACCAGCTAGGGCAACTTGATGAGACCTCATCTCTACAATAAATTTAAAAAAATAAAATAGCCAGGTGTGGTGTCACATGCCTGTAGTTCTGACTACGTGGAAGGATGAGTTGTAAGGATCACCAGTGTCCAGAAGGTCTACACTGGGGTGGCCATGAGAGTGCATGTCACTGCAATCCAGCCTGTGTCAAGGAGTGAGACTCCAACTAAAAAAAAAATAGTGTGTGGTCATCATTTACCTACCATCTTGAGTGAGATAGAATTTATTAACACTTATTATAGCATCACAATTTATTGTGTGAACAACAAATATCAATGCTTTATAAACAATTCCATTCATTACAACAAATTAAGTTGGCATAGCGTAAACATTCAAAATTTCACAGTATGCTTGCTACAAAAACAAATTGCAAACATAGAAGTGTCTTTGTTCTTCTGATAGTGTGATATATGTGTGAACAGCTTTCTTCAGTTTTCAAAATTGAATATGATTATTTACTAAACAAACTTAGTATATATACATTTTAAGAGAGTAATTATCTTTGCTATGATACCTATTAAAATATCTTATTTCCTTTGGTTTTTCAAGTCACTATCACACTGCTTTACTTTCCAGTCCTCTTGTGTATGATATCATCCTATTTTTTCAGACTTTTTATGGATTTCCAATTTAAATATTTTTTTTGAGTTGAAGTCTCACTCTGTTGCCCACTCTGGAGTGCAGTGGCCACTCCCGGCCACCGCAGCCTCGACCTGCTGGGCTCCGGTGATC
>NW_007036845.1:0-932 GCF_000164805.1 Carlito syrichta
GAGCGGAAGCCCAGCCTGTCGCTGACGCTGACCCTGGGCGAGGCCGACCACGGCCACTACGGGTACCCGCTCTCCTCCGCCTGAGGCCAGACTGGCCCCCGCAGGGCCGGCGGTGCGGGCGGAGACTCGGTCCCCACCAGGTGGCCCCTCTGGCCCGGTCAGGTGATGAGGACTCTGGATGGGCTCCAGGAGCCCCAGGCTGCCGGGAGGAGAGAACAGACTTCGCCGCCCCCCCCAATGCACTGGATCTGGGGTCTGGGGGTGCCTGGGAAGCCCTCGGAGGGGTGCCTGTCTGCAGAGCGCCCCTGATCATCCCCTTTCTTTTGGGGGTTAGCGAAGGGACCCAGAGGTCCCACGGAGGCTGCTTTTGCACAGTGTAGCGTACGTGCGGATTTTTAATAAAATAGGGCATGGTTTGACCAATGGTATCGGCGTCTCTGTTACTGCCGGCTGTTTTGGGAGCTGAGTTCCTTACAGCAGAGGACACCCCGTCAGCTCAGCCGAGCTCAGTGTCCGGTAGCTGATGAAGACAGCATGTGGCCGTGCTCGTGGGAGCCAGAGGCCAGCTCCCGTGACTCTGGCACCACCCTCGGGCTGAGGCTTGGTGGCCCCGCACCCTTGGGTCGTCTCCCTGCTGGGAGGGCCCAGGACGAACAGCTCCTGCGACGTGTGGACCTGGGGTCCCTGTGCTGGGGTACCTCTGGGTCCTCCCTCCCGCACTGAGGGGTCCTCACCAGAGGTACCTGGAAGGCCCCTGGCAGCCCCCGTGGAGGCCTCTGAGCCTGTGGGCTAGGAGTGAAGGCGTGAGAGTGTGGTTGGCCAGGGGCCCGGGCCCTTCCTGCTGCTGGACTCAGGCCATGGGCGCCACCTGGGCTCCGAGTCTGAGTGGGGAGGGCAGCCTCCCCAGGAGATGTGCTGGGTGGGGCTGTGGC
>NW_007036846.1:0-748 GCF_000164805.1 Carlito syrichta
TGTAGGGTATCCTCTCCTCTGTCAAAGAGGGCCTTGGGCAGATAACCTCTGAGGCTTATCCCAGTTGTGACATTTTGGGGATGGTGATTTCACCCAGATAGGACTCGCCTCTGGCTATGTCTAGTCCTCCTCTCTGTGTCACCCATCCTATCTTGTCATATTCCTGTGGCCTTACAGGGACTGATGGCCACTGAGTCTGTTTAGGCTCCACCAGTGAGAAGAGAGTCCCTGTGACCACTTCTTCATGCCCAAGGGAGGAAGGCTCCTCTTCCAGTCTCCTCCATCTGACCCTCTGCTTTCTCTGCTGCTGATCCAGAGGGATCTTGGGCCCAAGCCCTCAGGCCAACTGCTGAAGAACATCATCTTCCTCCCCGCATTGTGTGGAAATGTCTGCAAACCGCACTCAGGAATGTCTGTTCAGCTGTGCCTCTGAGAAGCTGCTAATAAAAAACCTCAGCCAGACCTTTCAGTTCTGGTCTGTTTAGAAGACAACAATAGCTTCTTTTCCCCTGGTTCCAGGTATTGACCCCCTCCTATCAATATTGCTGGAGTCAGGCAAACATTGTTTTGGCAGAATTATTCTTGAAAATCTCTTAGAAATGTGCCATATTGAAAATGAAATACTCTCTCCCAGCAAGTCTAATTGCCACATTCTACCCATTAGAACAAATAACTGTTTCTTGAACTTCTGGTTAACTACAGCACTTATGTTTAGTGTCCATAGTTTTACCACAACTTGTGTGTTTAA
>NW_007036847.1:0-2882 GCF_000164805.1 Carlito syrichta
CAGCTAGTTAAGTCAATGGGCTTGCTAGTTATGACAGCTAGTTAAGTCAACTGTCTAGCCAGATGGCTAGGTAGGTAGCTAGCTAATAAAGTCAGCTGTTTAGCCAGCTGGATAGCTAGTTAATTAAGCTAGTTAAGTCAGCTGACTAGCCAGATGCCTAGCTACGTAGCTAGCTAGTTAAGTCAGCTGGCTAGCCAGCTGGCTGTTTAGTTAAGTCAGCTAGCTAACTTGTTACCCAACTAGATAAGTCAGCAGGCTAAACAGTTAACCAACTACCTAAGTCACCTAGCTAACTCCTTAGCCAACTAGTTAAGACAGTTAGCTAACTCGTTAACCAACAAGTTAGTTTAGCTAGCTATCTCGTTAGCCAACTAGGTGAGTTAACTAATTAATGGGTTAAGTCAGTTGGTTGAATAAACTTGCTAGCTAGTTAGCTAACGGGTTAAGTCAGCTGTTTCAGTCAGTTAGCTAGCGAGGTAACTAACTGGTTAAGTCAGCTAGTTGAGTCACCTAGTGAGCTAGTTAGCTAACGAGTTAAGTCACCTGGTTCAGTCAGCTAGCTAGTTAGTAAGCTAATGAGTTGAGTCAGCTGGTTGAGTCAGCTAGCTAGCTAGTTATCTAACGAGTTAAGTCAGTTCATTGACTCAGTTAGCTAGCTAATTATCTAACGAATTAAGTCAAGTGGTTGAGTCAGCTAGCTACCTCATTAGCTAACGAGTTAAGTCAGCTGATTAAGTCACCTAGCTAGCACGTTAGCCAATGAGTAAGCTAACTCATTAGCTAGTGGGTTAAGTCAGTTAGCTAGCTAGGTAGCTAACTATTTAAGTAAGTTGGCTAGCTAGGTAGCTAGCTAAGTCAGTTAGTTAAGTCAGCTGGCTAGCTAGGTAGCAATCTAATCAAGTCAGAAAGTCAAGTCAGCTAGCTAGTTAAGTCAGCTAGTTAAGTCAGCTCACTAGCCAGCTAGCTAGCTAGGTAGGTAGATAGTTAAGTCAGCTGGATAACCAACCAGCTAGCAAGTTAAGTCAGCATATTAAGTCAGCTGGCTAGCCAGCTAGGTATCTAGGTAGCTAGCTAGTTAATTCAGCTGCCTAGGCAGCTGGCTAGCTTAAGTCAGCTAGTTAAGTCTGCAAGCTAGCAAGCTACCTACGTAGGTATTTACATAGTTAAGTCAGATGGCTTGCCAGCTGACTAGCTAGTTGATTCAGCTAATTAAGTCAGCTGGTTAGCCAGCTGGCTAGGTAGGTAGCTAGCTAGTTAAGTTAGCTGGTTAGCCAGCTAGCTAGCTAGATATCTTAGATAGTTAAGTCAGCTGGCTAGCGATCTGTCTTGGTAGGTAGCTAGCTATTTAAGTCAGCTGTCTAGCCAGTTGGCAAGCTAGTTAAGTCAGCTAGCTTAGTCAGCAGGCTAGCTCGTTAGTTAGGTATTTGAGTCAGCTAATTAAATCAGATGGCTAGCTCATTAGCTAGCTAGTTGTGTCAGCTAGTTAAGTCAGCTGGATAGCTCGTGAGCTAGCTAGTTTGGTCAGCTAGTTGAGTCATCTGGCTAGCTCGTTAGCCAGCTAGTTGGGTCAGCTGACTTACTGCTAGCCAGCTATTTAGTCAGCTGCCTAGACCATTGGGAATCTAGTTGGGTCAGCTGTCTAACTCGTTAGTTAGCTAGTTGAGTCAGCTGGCTAGTTTGTTACCCAGCCAGTTTAGTCAGCTGATTGGCTCAGTAGCCAGCTAGATGTGTAAGCTGGCTAGCTCATTACATAACGAGTTATGTCTGCGGGGTAAATCAGTTGGCTAGTTCATTAGCTAACGAGTAAAGTCAACTGGTTACCCATCTGGCTAGTTAGGTAGCTAGCTAGTTAAGTGAGCTGACTTGCCAGCTGGCTAGCTGAAATGACAACTAGTACAGTCAGCTGGCTACCAGCTGGCTAAATAGGTGGCAAGCTAATTAATAGCTGGCTTGCCAGTTGGCTAGCTAGTTAACTCAGCTAGTTAAGAAAGCTGATTAGCCAGCTGCCTAGCTAGTTATTTCAGCTTGTTATGTCAACTGTCTAGCCTGCTGGCTAGCTAGGTAGCTAGCTAGTTAATTCAGCTGGCTAGCCAGCTTGCTAGCTAGGTAGCTAGCTAGTTCAGTCACCTGGCTAGCCAGCTGGCTAGCTAGGTATTTAGCTAGTCATGTCAGTAGCCTAGATTGCTGGCTGGCTGGTTATATCAGCTAGTTAAGTGACGTGTCTAGCTGGCTGACTAGATAGGTCGCTAACTATTTAACTCAGCTGGTTATCCAGCTGGGTAGCTACATGACTGGGAAGATGAGCCGTCTGGTTAGCAGGCTGACCAGGTAGGAGGCCGGCTAGTTAAGCCAGATGGCTAGCTGGCTGACCAGCATCATTGCTGGCTAATTAAGCCAGCTGGCTAGCCAGCTGGCCAGTCAGCCAGTTGGCTAGTTAAGCCAGCTGGTTATCTGACTGGCAAGCCAGACTGCTGGCTATTTAATCCAGTTGACTAGCCAGCTGGCCAGACTGCTAGCTAGCTCACTGGCTGCCTAGCCAGCTAGCCAGCAAGGTATCTAGCTAATTAAGCCAGCTGGCTAGCTCTCTAGCCAGCCATTTAGCTAGCTAGTTAAGTCAGCTGGCTAGCCAGGTAGCTAGCCAACTATCTAGTCAGCTGGTTAAGTCAGCTAGCTAGCCAGCTAGCTAATTAAGTCAGTTAGTAAGACAGCTAACTATTCAGTGAGCTAGTTAACTCAGCTAGTTAGTTAACTTTTTAGTCAGCTAGCTAGTTAAGTCAGCTAGCTAGTCAGCAAGCTAGTCAGCTAGATAGTTAAGTCACCTAGCCAGCTAAAAAGCCAGTCAGCTAGCTAGTTAATTCAGCATGCTAGACAGCTAGCTAGGT
>NW_007036848.1:0-604 GCF_000164805.1 Carlito syrichta
GTGCCACTGCACTCCAGCCTGGGTGTCAGAGTGAAACTCTGACTCAAAAAAAGAAAGAAACTCAACTGATTGGCATTAAACAGGCAATCTCTCTGAATAGTTGCCAAGTAAAATAATGTGCAAATTTAAATTTTCTAATTAGTGAATGACAAAGCTTCTGTTAATCTTCATAATGATTTTTCTTAAAACCTGTTCATTTGGCTGATAGGAGAATAGTGCAAAAGAAACAAAATCTTGAGTTCTGTTCTATCTAGGACAATTAGCTTCACTCATTATCTCCATGGTTTAACTAATTGAGTCAGTTACAGATCAATTGGTATACATATCACCCATTGAATATACCAAACGAATTAAAAGATAAATCAACATTTCAGTTTTTATGGTAATTTCATCTCTTGGTGCTTCCTGTTTATAAAGAAAAGAAAGCACCCTTAATTCGAAGGAAGAGAAAATGTAACTAGCAACACATTAATTTGATTCCAGCAGCTAAAATTTCAATTGAATGCATCACAATTTCTTTATAATTACAAGCATTGTGGGGAGACTGGGCTACCATTCCTTTTTTTCTGACTGATCATCTTCTTGTACTGCAATCATATTTTGA
>NW_007036849.1:0-600 GCF_000164805.1 Carlito syrichta
ATTGCTAGCTCAGTTGCCTTATGGAGAATATGCATGAGTGCTTGAAGTGTCATGAACACATTTGGCCATTTCCATGACTTGACCCTACTTCCAATTTTTGGTGCATTCCAATATGAGTACATTGACTTTAATAAAGATATTGTTATTGCAAACAAAAGATAATCTGGGGGTATCCATGGCTGGCCAAACCCCATTGAACTTTTTCTTTAGTTCTGTCAAAATGTGAATCAGGAGACTTGATTATAGTACCTTCTTACTAGGGTGAGTTCAGAAATGAAAACAAAACAAACAAAAGTTTCTTTTTCTTCAGTTGTAAAGTAACAAGGTTACTTCTAAGTGTGGCTGTTACTTGCCTTGTTACTTCTAAGTGTGGCTGTAAAGTATAAGTGGGATACTATACCTGAAGTAATATTTTGATCTGTAAAATTCTATGCAAGGTATACATAACAGTTATGGTAGAGATGTAAAAACTGATTTGTGGTAAGCAGAAAGCACCAGGATAACAGCAGTGCAGGGGCCCAAACACTGCACCTGTGCTCCAGGGTCAAAAGAAAGTATCAGACAAGCTGACTGCAATATCAAGACCAGAAATCAGAGACA
>NW_007036850.1:0-766 GCF_000164805.1 Carlito syrichta
ATATGACAGTGTTTCAGAAGGCAAGGAGCTCACTATCTAATTCAGAGGTTCCCAGGCTTTCTTGGTTCGTGATGCCCTTGGTGTCTCAGTAGCTTATCCACCATACTCTTGGCCAAAATAAATGCCCATCAGTTTCCTTTATTAAAAATATAAGGCAGGAAGTGGTGGCTCACACCTATAATCTCAGCACTTTGGGAGGCTGAGGCAAGAGGATTACTTGAGCCCAGGAATTCAAGACCTGCCCAAGAAATATAGTGAGACCTCATCTCTACAAAAAATTTTTTTAATTAGCCAGGATTGGTGGCATGCACCTGTAGTCCTACCTACTTGGGAGGCTGAGGTAGGAGGATCACTGAGCCCAGGAGGTCAAAACTACAGTGAGCTGTGATCATGATGCCACTATACTCTAGCCTAGGTGACAGACACTATACTCTAGCCTAGGTAACTCAAAATAAAATAAAATAAAATAATCTAGGTCCACATGGCTTAATAAATATATCTGTCCTGGCCAGGCGTGGTGGCTCATGCCTATAATCCTTGCACTTCAGGAGGTCAAGGTGAGAGGATTGCCTGAGCCCACAGGTTCGAGACCAGTCTGGGCAACTTAAAAAAAAAATTAATCAGGTGTGGTGCCATGAGCCAATAGATCCAGTTACTAGGAAGGCTGAGGCAGAAGGATCATCTGAGCCCAGCAGGTCGAGGCTGCGGTGGCCAAGAGCATGCCACTGCCCTCCAGCCAGGGTGACAGAGACTCCAATTTAAAAAA
>NW_007036851.1:0-597 GCF_000164805.1 Carlito syrichta
AGAGGAATGGAGTTGAAATTAATAGAATGGAATAGAAAGGAGGAGAATGGAATGGAATACACTGGAGTAGGGTGGAAAGGAATGGAGTGGAATTAATGGAGAGAAATGGAATGGAGAGGAATGGGATCTAAGGAAATGGAATGGAGTATATTGGAATGGGCAGGAATTGTATAGAGAGGAATAGAAGGGAATGAGGAAGGAATTGAATGGTAAGGAATGGAATATAATAAAAAGAATCGAATTGAAATTAGAGGTTTGTGAAGGGGAGGAATAAAAGAGAATAAAATGGAATTGAGAGGAATTGATTGGAATGGATTGGAGAGGAAAGGAAAGGAATGAAATGAAATGGAATGGACTGAAGAAGAAAGGATTTGAGACGAACTGAATTGAGAGGAATGGATTGGACTGGAATGGAATGGGGAGGAATGTAGTGGAAAAGATTAGAATGGATTGGAATGGAGTGGATTGGAACGGAATGGAATGGAATGAAATGGAGTGGATTGGAATGGAATGGAGAGAAATGGATTGGAGAGGAATGGAATGGAGTTGAATCGCATGGAATTCAATGGAATGGAGAGGAATGGAATGGAGAGGAAT
>NW_007036852.1:0-651 GCF_000164805.1 Carlito syrichta
TCTGTGTCCTACAGGTTGCGATTCCTGAAGGACAGATTCCTCTTTGTGTCCCCAACACCTTGCACATACTGACCACGCCTGATCCGTGTTTATTGAACGGATGGACAATCACTTCCCCTTGGGAATCTGGGATGCCCGAGCCAGGCTGGCTTGGAACCTGGGGCTAGTCTCCTCCACATGAGCGCCTGCCCCTAGGAGGCCCCAGTCCCCAACCATGGTCCCCAGTTTCCCATGTGGGGCCTCATCCTGGCTTTGCTGAACTCAGATTCTATTATTCCGGCTTTGCTGACTTCCCGGTCCGGATCAGGACCGGCTTTCATCAGCCTCTGTTCTGACAGATGCCCACACAGCTCCCTTGCCAGACCTACCCCATGGTGGTGCCACACGATCCCAGAGCAGACCCCGCAAAGATTCTGATTTCAACAACGATGTGGCAGCACCCCTCCCCACCCCTTGAAAAGCACCCTCCCAAGACAGGGCTCCCGGGTGGTTCTGACTGCAGGTCTCTTGGTGGGGGTGAAGTATTAGCCAAACCCTTCCCAGGGCTAAGGCCCCAGTGCCGCTTCTCTGGATGAAATGGATCTTTTCCAGAATGTTGTAGAACTTCTCAGGGCCTGTCAAAAGTCGGTCACATTCTGACAGGAAGCAGCC
>NW_007036853.1:0-2239 GCF_000164805.1 Carlito syrichta
ATCAGTCATAAACATCACAAGGAAAAATCTGCAGACTACTATCTCTCATGTATATTGAGACAAAAATTCTCAAGAAAACATGACCAAATAAAATTAAACTGTGCATAATTCTTTTTTTTTCTATTTTGTTTTGATGATTTGATTTTTGTTTTATTTTGAAGACAGAGGAATCCACTCTAATTACATGTGGATGTTTTTACTTTTGGAAGTCAATTAACATGATCCATCATATCAACAGACTTAAAAAGTATAATAACATGGTTATTTTAATAGATGCAGAAAATAATTGGCAAAATAAAATATTATTCTTTTTTTAAATGACAAAACTGGGAAAGAATGGGAATTTTTTCAAGTTGATAAATAATATGTACATTTAAACTACAACAAACATTATAAGTAAAGGTGAGAAATGCGATGTTTTCTCAGTAAGATCAGGTAACAGAAATGAATGTCCCAGTCAGCATTAATTTTCAACAATTTACTGGAAGACTGAATTAATTTAATTAAACAATAATAGAAAACAATATGTATACAAGTTTAAAATACATAAATAAAAATGACTTTGCTCACGAATGATGAATGCTTTCACAGAAAATAAAAAGGAATTAACAAAGAAATTCTTAAATTAATAGTTGCTATAGCAAGGTTGCAGAACAAAAGATTAACATGCAAAAGCTTTGTGAGTGTGTTTATATATTTGTTAAACATTATACATATCTTAAATGGTTTTGGGTTTCAAAAGTACTTTTCTTTATATCAAACCTTTCTATAGAAATAAATTATTTAGGCTTAAATCTAGCAAAACACGTGTAATGCCGATGTAAGGAAAACTGCAAACTCTGATTAAATAAATCAAGGAAACAGTATATAATTGGAGAAGTATTCAATGTCAATGGGTAAAAATTCATAATATAAATTCTTGCTAGCTTGATTCATCACAACTTCAAATAAAATGGCATCTAGTCATTTCGGGTGTTAACATATTCATTCTAACGTTTATGTAGAATAGTGAAATAGCAAACATGATATTGAGGAGAAAAACAAAGTTTGAGATCTGACAGTATCCAAATTCCGGCCTTACTACAGAAAGTTATACTAATCAAGTCAGTGTAACATTTGTGACAGAATATGCAAATAGATAGACAAATGAAAAAGTCTAAATATCCCCATCATTGATTCAAATAAATATAGTCAACAGATCTTTGATAAAGAGGAAAGGTAGTACAATGAAGCATAAAGACTCCTTTGAATCAATGGTGTTGGAAAGCCTCGTCATCCATGGGGATAAAAAATGAGGGGAAAAGATTCTAGATACAGATTTTACACATTTCACCAACAATTAACTACAAATACTTTATAGACCCAAATGTAAAAGGAAAAACTATAAAAATTCTAGAATAAAGCTGGGCTCAGTGGCTCAGCCTGTAATCCCACGCCTTTGGGAGGCTGAGGTGACTGGATTGCCTGAACCAGCGGGCTCGAGACCCGCCTGGGCAGGCGAGACCTCATCTCTACAATAAAAAAAAAAAAAAAAATCAGCCGGGCGTGGTAGCGCATACCTATAATTCTGGCTACTTTGAAGGCTGAGGCGGAAGGATTGCCGGATCTCAGCAGGGCGAGACTGCAGTGGCCCGGAGCGGCCACTGCACTCCAGTCTGGGTGACAGAGTGAGACTCCAACTCAAAAAAAAAAAATCTAGAATAATTACCAGTAGAAAATGCAGATGACCTTGGATATGGAAATAAAATTTAGATACTTAAAACTGCACAATCTGTGAAAAAAATGATGGCTAATCTGTACTACATTAAATGAAAAACATCTTCTATGCAAAAAGTAATTTAAGATATTGCGAAAACAAGGTACATATTGTCATAACTTATTTGAAAAAATATATATTGGATTATAGATCTGTATCCAAATTATTCAAGGAGCACCTAAAATAAAACAATTAGAAAATGAACCACCAGAAAATAAGTGGACCAAGAACTTAGCAGACTCCTTATATAAGATTTACTGGTGACAAATAAGCATTTGAAAAGATGCTCCACATCCATGTCATTCAGCAATTGCAAATATAGGCAGTCATGTAATATTTCTCCACACCTATTTGACTAGTCCTAATTCAGAACAGTGACAATTACCTAATGCTGGTGAATATTGCAGCAACAGAAACTCTTCTTTTGCTGTTGGATGCACAAAACAGTATGCCACTTTGGAAGAGAGTTTGGAAGCATCTTAC
>NW_007036853.1:2552-23079 GCF_000164805.1 Carlito syrichta
CATTAAGCTAAAATTATAAAAACCCTATTTACTGTGTTACTCCAACTGCATGACATTTTGGAAAAGGCAAAACTACAGGGCCCATAAAAAGATAATTGGCTGCTAAGAGTAAGGGGAGGGGGTAATGAATGTGTGGAGTAGAGAGGATTTTTCAAGCAATCCAACGATTCTTCATGGTGGATCCATGTCAATAATATTTGTGTAAATACTGCACGTCATACTTATGTATGGAATATAGAAACGTTTTGCTCATGAAGGGAGACTGCACAGTTGTGTCAACCAGAATCTATGAATTGTGGTGGATATAGAAATAGGAGATGCAAGTCAAAGGTATAATATTTCAGTAAGATAGAATAAATATTTCTAGTGATATAACGCAGAGCCTGGTACTACAGCATATATGCATCTTATATTTCAAAATTGCTGAAAAAGTAGAATTCAAATGCTGTCACCACAAAAATAATAAGTACACGAGGTGTTGGAGATGCTAAATGGCTTGATTTACTCATTGTACAATGTATGCATTTTTGTAAAATCACATTATATTAATGAATATATAAAATTATTTTGATCAATTAAATTAAAATATTTTTTCAAAAGATTTGACTAACATATTATTTAGAGAAACCATTTGGGCAGAAAATGACTACTGGGTAGATCAATATTTAAATATTGTTTGTATAATTTGAAAATAAATTATTTGTAATATGTACCATAATTACAATGGAATATTAATTATCAACTACAATTCAGATAGGAGACTGATGCCTAAAGTTTTATGCATGATTTTGCACGAGAAGTGTATTTTTTTATTTTTACATAAGCATTGTCAACATTGAATAAATTCAAAAAGTAGAGGCACAATAAAAAATATTCTAACAAACCTGACAAATCTGTTTCTGATAAATAAAAAAAAATCATGTCTCAAAGTGTCTTCGGAAGGGGGCTTTCTGGTTCTTATTTAAAGTGTCTATATCTGAAATGGCAAATTTTCCTGCATTTTTGACTCATGATTCTAAACTTATAGTCATGTGATTTAATCCAAGATTTTCTGAATTCAATGTGATTATTCCATTCTCTTGAAGTTCTAACATGAATGAATGGGTATGACAATTTACGTGACCCTTGGTTTGCAGATACTTATAAAAAAAAATCTTTAAGAGGAGGGCAGTGTGGACTCTAAGGAGAAGCAATCCTTCATCCAGGGAAAAATCAGTTCCCTATCTCCTCAGCCCATTTCCTGATCAGGAAGAAGAAATTGGGATTGATGAATGATTTATCTTAAAAGGGTACTAAGTTTATGAGACCACCAGTATCCTCTATGCAGGGTGACCACCAATGAAAGGGGCCTCCTTCATCACTTTCCTTTCTACCTTCAAAGACACCATCCACATAAACCCTCACGGGAGAACCCAGACAAAACTGCCACGTGTTCACTGAAATGCAGGATCCTGCTTACCCTTGAAAATACTTTCTGGGCATCATGGGCCTCAGGCACAAGATTATCAAACACCTTGGGTCTTAAATCCTTCTGCTGACAGTTCTCAGAAGTGAAAGTCTCAGGGATTCAGACATGAAGGTTTAAAAACCTGTACCTGAGCACAGGGCTCATGGAGTTCTCTCTATCCAGAGATGTCCTGTCCTATCTACTGCTGCAGATAATTGAACCCAGGACTAATTAAGCCTTTGAATACCATCTTCCTAACCTGTGCTGTCTCTGGTTATGCCATCAGCAGTGGTTCCTTATGGCTCTTGATCTGCCAGCCACAAGAGAAGAACTGAAGTTAATTAGGTGAATCAATCAAAGTGGAGTACCTACTAAAACTCATCCCTAAAGACTTGAGTCACTGTCTCAGTAGACAGATATGAGAAGCAGTCCCCCATGAAGGTCCTCTCTGTGACCTCAAAGCACACAGCCACAAATTACTGTGTGACAGACACAGTGAGAACTCAAGGTGAGACCAGACACAAACTTCCCTGATGACAGACAAAAAGGAGATGGGTGTAGGTGTTAATTCTTACCACCAGTAGGCCCCGAGTACACAGAGAGACCAGTTCAGAATCAGGTTCACGGAGAGAAGAGAAACGGGCGTCCTTCTCTGATCAGTGGTTTTGTTTCCCCATCAAAACCATACCTCTTTGCAGGACATCTTGTATTAAGGAATTATAGCTCTACTTTGTTACATTTTTGCTCAACAGAAAAAATTATCAGGAAATCTCTACTTTTGAGATATCATCTTTAACTAAGTTTTTTTTAATGAACATATTCCTACATGGACATTTTACCTTCTTGACACAAAATTTAAAGGTTTCTCATTTCCACTTGCTTGAATTCACTGGCTGTCTCATATCACGCTACAAAATTTCTATGCTGAATCCCTAATACCAGTTGCTCTATATTTGGTATGGACACTCTGTGGGTGTTTGTCCAATGGCTCAAGAATATAAAAGTATGCATTGAACTTACATGTGAAAAAAGACATTAATCCATGTAAAGAAAAGCCAAGATACACCTGGAGACAGCTGATTATGCTTCTGGGAAAACAGTGGGAATTTTTTCAAAAGCATCCATTGTTCTTACCTAATATAAGTCCCATCAATAGACTGAGAAGAAGAAAGGAGAATAAGACTTGAAATAGGAAAAAATGAGAAAGAAAAACAAAATCTACACATAACTGTCAAGTGACAGATATCAAAGCAGAGTGGAGGTGAGGCAGCTACTTGATTATGTTGAGTACCTAGGTTAGAGTTCTAGGCAGCCCACCCCCTACTCTGATCCAACCAAGAGACAATGAGTATGGCCAGAAAAGGAAGAGGGGGAACTCCATAGATGT
The DNA here is from genome assembly GCF_000164805.1 of Carlito syrichta. Taxonomy (NCBI): domain Eukaryota; kingdom Metazoa; phylum Chordata; class Mammalia; order Primates; family Tarsiidae; genus Carlito; species Carlito syrichta. The sequence goes on from NW_007036853.1 coordinate 5,387, forward strand.
CTGTGGTGCCTCCATGACTGACCCAAACCCCTCCTCCCCAGGAATCCTCGGAATTTCAGACCCTCACAGCTGGGCCATGACTCAGAGGGACAAACCCAGGCAGAACTTGAACAACAGTTGCAATAGTAGAACTCCATTCCAGGATAGGACTGGTTGGGAAACCTCCAATGAAGTTACATACCTGGGGAAGAGACAATCTCATACCTCCGCTTGGAAGAAGATCTCCCTGACCATAAGAAAGGGAGATGGAGAACTGAAGTCCCACCCACATCCACTGGCCCTCCTCCTTCCCTGCTTCATTCCCTGAGGAGAGATTGAAAGAGGTCGCAATGTAGGAGAGTCCTGATTAGAGGAACAACTACAGAGCCAGCACAGAAAGGCAGAAATTTTTAAAATTTTCAATTTTCTTTTGATTTTGAGATTTTTTTTGACTGTTTTGATTAGTTCCTCTACTTTTAAAATATTTGACCTTTGTGCATGAATGTATATGCGAGGTTTTGATCTGCATAGCTACCCAATATTTTTTGTTTCTTTTTTTGTTTGTTCTTTTATTTGTCATTTTCTGCATTTGTGTGCATGTAAATGATTAAGAGTTCATCTTTCAAGTTTGTGGTTGCTGTGGGTTTTTGCTCTTTGTTCTTCTGGGATTTTTTTATATCCATTTTTTTAGTTTAAGGTATGTGTCAATATATCTGTAAGGGTTCAACCTGAATTCCTTTGTAAAAACTTTTCCTCTGCTCTTTCTGATTTTCTTCTCTGTTTATTTTGTGCTAAGTGTGTGTGTGTGTGTGCTTGTTTGTGTTTAGTTTTCCAATTTTTTTGTTTTATTTAGCTTTGTGGTTAATCCAGTTTGTTTTTGGTGGGGTGTGTGTGTTCAACTACTTTTGCACTGAATTATTCTGTGTGTGTTTGTGTGTGTGTGTGTGTGTGTATAGAGAGAGATGTAATGGGGAACATGAACACAGGGAACACATACCACAGCAAGTGAACATTTTAATTTGAAAGTTGTCTCTGATTCCTAGTGTCTTATCCCCTACTTTAATAGAATTTTAAAAACTACAAGGGATGGCAAAGCTTCACATCCACCATGCAATTTCAAAATATAACAAATCCACAGTATGGATCAAGGAAGAATAGAGGATTGTGAAAACATCATAAAGTAAAGACTCTCCCACTGACACTGAATAACAGAACTAAAGGAAAAAAAGAAACCTGTCGAAAAAGAGGAAAAACTAAAGGAAGGACTTCAGCAACTTCAAGTATATAAAAGACAAAACTCTGAAAAAATCAGACCTTGGTGCCCATACAATGGAAGTCATTAACCACTGTCCCTAGAATATGACAGGGACTAGGGAATGGATGGAAAGAGTGAATTAGGGTTGATAACGACAAGATGCAATGCTGAAAGAACTTGTAACAGATTTTGGCAATAAAAAATATCATCCAGGAAATAAATAATGAAATAACAAGCATGGAGAGCAGAATTAATCTCACTGAAATAAGAATTTCAAAACTTGAAGACAACAACATGGAATTAACATGATCTGCAAAAAACAGAAAGAAGACTCAGAAAGAAATAACAAAACCTACAAGAAATGTGCAATTATATCAAGAAGCCGAATCTACACCTGATTGGTATCCCAGACGATGAAAGGATAAAGAAGAACAATTTTGAACAAGTATTCCAGGAGGTAATCCAAGAAAACTTGCTCCATGTCAGCAAAGATGTGACCAGCCAAGAGCAAGAGATACACAGAAAACCCACAAGACATCTAATGAGAAGATCAACCAATAGACACATAGCAATTTGCCTACACAAAGTAGATACAAAAGATAAAATCCTAAAGTCAGCAAGATGGAATGGTCAGACTACCTTCCAGGGAAAACCAATCAGGTTAGCAGCAGAACTATCAGCAGAAATATGACAAGAAAGAAGGGACTGGAGCCCTATATTCAAAGTCCTCAAGAAAAACAATTTCAACCAAGAATTTCCTATCCAGTCAAGTTCAGCTTCTTCAGTGATGAAGAATTAAAATCCTTACCAGATATTCAATCCCTAAAATATTATGCAGCCTCCAGAACAGCTCTAAAGGAGACATTTCAAAAGTTATTAAGCACAGAAGAAAGGAAATAAAATGACTACACACCTCCCAAGAGAACAGCAAAGCACAGAACAAACAGAGAATACAGAAAACAAGAACTTTGAAAACACACACACACATCAACCTCAAAGCCAAAAGAAAACAACCAAAGAAAAAATTACGGAAGAACATCATGACAGGAAGAAACAATCACTTTTCAATAATCAGCCTTAATGTGAACGTACTAAGTGCACCACTGAAAAGAAACAAAATGATAAACTGGATAAGAAACCATGACCAATTATTTCCTGCATTCAAGGGACTCATCTCACCACAAGAGATGCACACAGACTCAAAGTTATTGGATTGGAAAACAGTGTCCAAGAATATGGATTAAAAAAGAAGGCAGGAATTATGATCTTAATATCAGACAAGACAATACTTAAGTTATCAAAAATTTTAAAAGATGCAAAAGAACATTCCATCATGATAAAAGGTTCAATCCATCAACAAGTAATATCTGTCCTAAACTTATATACACCTAACAGAGGAGCATCAACAATTACACGGCAACTACTAAATAAACTAATAAAAGATATTGAATCTAAAACTATTATAGCAGGGTAGTTGAGTACACCAGGGACAGCCCTAGATAGATCGTCAAGGCAAGAAAACACCAAGGAAATCTAGAACCTAAACTTGACACTCGGCCAAATGGAATTAATAGATACCTACAGATAATTTCATCGAGCAACCACAGAATATACATTCTACACATTACCACGTAAAACATATCCTAATCGATCACAACCTTCACCATAAATCAAGGAAAAACAAATTCAATGAGGTTGAAATCTTGCCATGCACATTCCCTGACCACAGAGGAATAAAAAAATCAATAATATAAATATTTCTCCAAAGTCGCCAAGGCCATGAATGCATGACGCTGAGTGACTACTTGGTCAATACTGAAATCAAAGCAGAAATTAAAAGATTTCCGGAACCAAATGAAAATGAGAAAACAGCTTACCCAAACCTCTAGAATTCCATGAAAACAGTTCTAATAGGGGAATATATATCTCTACCAAAACACAACAAGGAAATGAAAGATCACAAGTGAAGAGCATAACAAACTACCTAAGGGGACTGGAAAGAGACCACTAAAACACCAACTTTAGCAAAAGAATCCTAATAACCAAAACAAGAACCCAAACATGGAAGAGAAGGCAGCAAAATCACAGAAAACAGCAACAAAACAAAAGGCTGGTTTTTTGGAAGGATTAACAAATTTCATGGACACCTAGTCAGAATGACCAAGAAAAAGTGAGAAAACACAATCAGAAATACAAAAGATCAAATCACAACTGACACAGAAGAAATACAAAAGATTATCAAACATTACTATGTACACTTGTATAGAAACAAATGTGATACCCTAAATGAAATGGAGAAATTTCTGATCACACAACCACCCCAGGTTGAAACAAGAAGAGAATGAGACACTAATTAGACCAATAACAACCCAGGAAATTGACTCTATCATAAGAAAACTACCTACAAAAAAAAAAAAAAGCCCAGGACTTGTTAGATTTCAAGCAGAATTCTACAAAACATACAAGAATCCTATTGAAAGTATCCAGGGAATTGGGAAAGAAGGAATTCTCCCCAAATTATTTTACAAAGCTAACATCATACTGATACTCAAACATGGTAAAAATCCAACAAAAAAATAGAACTACAAGCCCATATCTCTTATGAACATAGATGCAAAAACCCTCAACAAGATTCTAGCTAATTGGATCTAAAAACACATCTCAAAAACCATCCCACAGAATGAAGTGACTTCAACCCCGGGATTCAGGGCTGTTTCAACATTTGCAAGACCATAAATATCATTAAATACATCAAGATATGCTAAAAACAAGAACCACATGATTATGTCACTAGGTGCAGAAGATGCTTGTGATAAAATTCAGCATCCCTTTTTAATAAAAACTCTCAAACCTCTTGGTATAAAAGGAACATACATCAAAATTGCAAGTGCCATCTATGATAAATCTACCTAACATATTGCTAAATAGACAGAAACTGGAAACATTTTCCCTGAAAACTGCAACAAGACACTCTTACTCTCTTGTTCAACATTGTGTTGAAAGTACTACCTCTGGTAGTTAGAAAAGAGAAGGAAATCAGGGGTATCCAAATAGCAAGAAAGGAAGTCATGTTATCCCTCTTTGCTGATGATATAATCATATACCTTGAATGTCTAAGAGAATTTGTCAAAAACCTGCTTGCACTGTCAAAGAACTTTGTCAATGTCCCAGGGTAGAAAATAAATGCACAAAGACAGTTGCATTCCTGTACACCAATAACAAGCAGGGGAGAGGAACCTACTCAGTAAATGGTGCTGGGAAACTGGCTGACCACATTCAGAAGATTGAAACAAGACCCATACCCATCACCATACACAAAACTTAACTCTAATGGATCAAAGACCTAAATGTAAAACCTCAGATTATAAGAATCTTAGAAAACACAGGAGACACCCTTATGGATATTGGAACAGTAAACCGATTCCTATTCAGAACCCTAAAAGCCAATAACTTCAGAAATAAGATAGACAGTGGGACCTCATCAAACTAATGAGCTTCTGCAAAGCAAAAGCAACAATAAAAAGAACAGGGAGACAGATCCCCAGAATGGGAAAAATTGTTTGCCAACTAGTTTCTGTCAAAGACCAGACATCTAGGATCTACAAGAAACTCAAACGATCCAAAAGGGGAAAAGCAAACAAACAACCCCATTAAAAAGTGGGCAAAAAGCTGGACTTAGTAGCTCAGCCTTCAATCCCACTTTGGGAGGCTGAGATGAGTGAATTGCCTGAGCCCGTGGGTTCAAGACCTGCCTGGGCAATTTGGCGAGACCTAATCTGCACCATAAATCAAAATTAGCCGGGCATAGTAGCATTCACCTGTAGTTCCAGCTACTTGGAATTTTGAGGAGAAGGATCACCGGAGCCCAGCAGGTCGAGGCTGCGATGGCTGAGAGTGGCCACTGCACTCCAGTCTGGGTGACATAGTGAGGCTCCAAATTTTAAAAAAAGTGTGAGCAAAAGACATGAACAGACACTTCTCAAAATAAGGTATTTGGTCAGTCAACAGACACATAAAAAGTGCTCAACCACATTTATCATCAGAGAAATGCCAATCAAAACCACATTGTGATACCAACAACCCCAGTAAGAATGACCATCATTAAAAAAACAAACAATGACTTCTGGCAAGATGGTGAGGGGGCAACCTTGTCTATGAAATCCTCTGCAAAGGAAAACTGCAGTGGGTCGCTTGATCTCTCCCTGAGGGCTGCAGACCCCAACATCACAGCCTGCTCTTCACACAGAACTCGGCCGTTGCAACTGCTGGGTCATTGCACGGGTGTGGACAGTCACTGCAGCACAGACACAGCAACTGCAGGCACAAGCGCAACCTTCGTGGCAGCCATAGCACATCGCGCCACACGTGCCTGAGGTGATCCACAACTTCAGTCCTTGAAGCCCCTGCAGGGAAGATCTGCTGGGATCACTGCCACCTCTTCTGTGACCATGATGTCCTGCCTGCAGTGGGTCTCGTCCTGTGTGCACTGAGGCAGGCTTCCATCTCCAATTTGCCCAATTCCTGTCCGGCCCCACCCCCTCTGGGGAGAACAGCTGAGATAGCACCACCTGCTGGCGATTCAAGGTAACAACACTGAAACGGGAGAAACAAGCTTGAAAAACAGACACAGACCAGAATGTTGAACAGAGGATGATCTGAACTGTCCTTCACAGCAGGCCAGGGGAAACTGACCCTAACTGCAAACTAATTTACCAGCTTGAAAAGAAAGCTAGAAATCAGAACTCAAAGACACTGGACTTAAATGAAAAGTCTCAGAGTGTGCTTGATAAGTTCTGTCAGTTTAATGACTTAATTCTATTCCTACTGTATTGTACCTTTTTTTCCCATTATTCCTCTTCCTTTTCTTCTCTTTTCTTCTCTCTGAAAAGCGTATTTTTTATAGAGGAACAGCACACCAATAAGGTGGTTGGTTAGCTTGTATGTTAGCATCATTGTATGTTTTATGTCTTTTGTATGGGAGTTGTTAGTCTGCAGCTGTGGTCTACTGTTTTTATCTGCTTCAGTATAGGTCTCTCTCTCCATTTGTAGGTACACTCGTTTGTTTCCCCCCTTAGTCTTCTATCTCTCCATGCCCCTCTTCAACTCAATGTCTGCTCCATTCTCTTCCCTCTGCTAACCACATTTTATTTCAGGGAGTAAATCTACAGCACCACTACACAGACAGAATCCAAGGCAGTGGGAAGTGTGTTTCAGATTATCCATACACCAACAAGTGGATACCAGGACCTGCAGATAGATTTTGAATCACAGCTCGCCCCTTGAGTAAATCTCAAAACTGCAAAAAGGACCACTCCCAACCTACAGTGCAACTCCATATTTGAACAAAGTAAGAGGGCATACATAAAGAATAGGAGGTTGAACAAACAGAAGTAAAACTAATCCCCCTACCCCTGAATAACAGAATTAAAGAAGATGGTGACATGGAGGGAAGGAAGAAGTAGGGAGGGGGAAAAACCGCAAAAATGAAGAAAAACTAAAAGAAGAATATATGCCTCACACAGACCCCTGGGAGATCAGACACTGAGAAAACAGATTCTGGAACACAAAAAATGAAGAGCACCCAGAATGAAGGGTCACACGCAACAAACCCAGACATCAAGACATTAATAGAGAGAATTTAAAAAATTGAGGGGAGAAAAGAGGAAAATAGGAAGGAGTTGATGTCAGAAATAACACCAGTAAAGAATACTGTGATGGAAATGAATAAGAGACTAATAAGCATAGAAAGCAGAATCAGCCAAGCAGTAGAAAGAATCTCAGAGCTCGAAGACCAAAACACAAAACTAACCCAAACTGTCAAAAGCATAGAAAAGAAGCTCAAAAAGACAGAACAAAACCTGCAAGAAATGAATGATCACTTCAAGAGATCGAACCTAAGAGTAATTGGGCTTACTGAGGCAGAGAGAAAAAAAGAGACCACACTGGAACAAACATTTCATGAAATCATTCAAGAAAACTTCCCTCATCTCATCAAGGATGAAAAACTTCAAACACAAGAGATTCAGACAACCCCTGCAAGACAACAAATGAGAAGACCAACTCCCAGACATATAATAATTCATGTAAAAAAGTAGCTATAGAATAAAAAAAATCCTAACGGCAGCAAAAAGAAAAAGGCCAGACTACCTACCAGGTAAGACCAATTAGAATAGCAGCAAATTTCTCCACAGAAACCCTTCAGGCTAGAAGAGTCTGGAGACCTATATTCAAAGATCTAAAAGATAAACAATTTCAACCAAGAATATCCTACCCAGCCAAATTAAGCTTCATTAGTGAAGGAGAATTGAAATCTTTTCCAGATATTCAATCCCTAAGAACCTACGCTGCCACCAGACCACCTCTACAAGAAACATTTAAGAAAGCACTGAACACAGAAGAAAAAGAAAAAAGAACAAAAACATTCTTCACAAGAGTACAGGCAAAAGATTAAAAGCACACATGAAGCAAAAAAAAAAAACAAAAGAAAGACAACAGACAAACAGGAAAAACAACTCTGTAAGAACTTTATGACAGTGATCAACTCTTGTATTTCAATTTTTAGCCTAAATGTGAATGGACTAATTGCACCACTGAAAAGACACAGAATGGCAAAATGGATAAAATATCATCAAGCAACAATCTATTGCCTTCAAGAGACTCACCTAACTAGAAAGGACACCCACAGACTCAAAGTAAGAGGATGGGAAACAAACTTTCAGGTGAATGGAATACAAAAGAAAGGAGGAGTAGCGATCTTAATTTCAGACAAAATACCCTTCAAGCTATGAAAAATAAAAAAGATACGGAAAGCCTCTGCATAATGATAAAAAACTCAATCCATCAACAAGAAATGTCTATCCTAAACATATATGCACCCATCATGTGTGCCAACTTTCATAAAGCAACTTGTACGAAAACAAAAAAAAGACATTGACTCTAACACCATCATAACTGAGGACTTTAATGCCCCACTCACAACCCTTGACAGATCATCAGGGCAAAAAATTATCAAGGAGAATTGGAACCTCAATGAGACTCTGGACCAAATGGACTTAATTGATACCTACAGAACACTGCATCTGAAGACCACAGAATACACATTCTACTCATCAGCACATGAAATGTATTCTAAGACCGACCACATAATTAGCCATAAATCAAGCATAAGCAAAATTAAAAGGACCATAATTCTACCATGCACCTGCTCGGACCACAGTGGAATAATAATAAACATTGATACGAACAAGGTCCCCCCCAAACCGACAAAGACACATGGACACTAAACAGCATGATGCTAAACAACTCCTGGGCCAATGATGAAATCAAAACAGAGATCAAAACATACCTGGAAGCAAATGAAAAAGAAGAAACTTCTTACCAAAATCTCTGGGACGTCTTAAAAGCTGTAGTAAGAGGGGAATTTATATCCCTACAAACACATATGAAGAAAATGGAAGGAATGCAAATTAACAGCCTAACAAGCCACCTAAGGAAGCTGGAAAAGCAAGACCAGAAAAACCCTAATTTCAGCAGAAGAATCCAGATCACCAAAATAAAAGTGCAAATCTAGGACATAGAAGTCAAAAAGATAATACAAAAAAACAATGAAACAAAAAGCTGGTTCTTCGAAAGATTAAACAAGATTGATGGCCCCCTAAGTAGACTGACCAAGAAAAATTGAGAAACAAACCAAACAAGCACAATCAGAAAACCAAAAGATGAAGTCACATCTGACCGTGAAGAAATTCAAAAGATCATTGGAGACTACTACGTACACATGTATGGAAACAAACTTAAAAACCTTAAGCAAATGGAGGACTTTCTGACATCACACAACCTATGTAGGCTGGAACAAGAAGAAATTGAGACCCTAAATAGACCAATAACAATCAAGGAAATTGACTACATAATATGAAAACTACCTACAAAAAAAAAAGCCTTGGTCCAGATGGCTTTCCAGCAGAATTCTACAAGACATTTAAGGAGGAACTGATACCAATCCTACTGAAGGCAATCCAGGCGATTGAAAAAGATGGAACTCTCTTCAAATCATTTTACGAAGCCCACATCACATGTATACCTAAGCCAGGTAAAGATCCAACAAAGAAAGAGAACTTCAGTCCAATATCTTTGATGAACATAGATGCTAAAATTCTCAACAAAATCGTAGCAAACCAGATTCAACAATGCATCTCAAAAATCATCCATCATGTCCAAGTAGGCTTCCTACCTGGGATGCAAGGCTGGTTCAACATTGAAAACCATAAATGTAATTAAATACATCAACAGATGTCAAAACAAAAACCACCTGATTATATCATTAGATGCATAAATAGCTTTTGATAAAATACAGAACCCCATCTTGATAATAACCCTTGAACATCCAGGCATACGGGGAGCATACCTCCAAATAATAAAAGCCATCTATGAGAAACCCACAGCCAGCATACTTCTAAATGGACAAAAATTGGAGCAATTTCCCCTGAAAACTGGAACAAGACAAGGATGCCCACTCTCACCCATCCTGTTCAACATAGTATTGGAAGAGCTGGCTTGAGCAATCAGAGAAGAGAAAGCAACCAGGGGTATCCAAATAGAAAAAGAGGAAGTCAAGTAATCTGTCTTTGCAGATGATATGATGGTGTACCTTGAAAACCCAAGAGAATCTGTCAAAAACCTCCTTACACTGATAAAGGCCTTTGGGAAAGTCTCAAGATACAAAATAAATGTGCAAAAGACAATCGTATTTCTTTACACCAATAATAAATAAACAGAAACCCAAATAGAAAACAAAATTCCATTCACAATAGCCCAAAAGTAATGAAATACCTCGGCAACTTCCTAACCAGAGACGGGAAAGACCTTAACAATGAAAACTACAAAACACTGATCAAAGAAATCAAAAATGACACAAACAAGTGGAAAAATATCCCATGCTCATGGATTGGAAGAATCAACATTGTGAAGGTGTCCATCTTACCTAAGACAATCTACAGATTCAATGCAATACCCATCAAATTACCAGCAATACTCTTCTCAGACCTAGAAAAAACAACACAGGAATTCATATGGAAGCAAAGGTCCAAGAATAGCAAGAACTGTCCTCACAAAGAAAAAGAAAAAGCAGGTTATTTCACATTACCAGACTTCAAACTTTATTATAAAGCTACAATCATCAAAACAGCTTGGTATTGGTATAGAAACAGGCATATAGATCAATGGAATAGAATTGAGATTCCAGAAGCAAAACCTAGTTTCTCAACTAACTTATCTATGACAAAGTCTCCACCACCTACCACTGGGGAGAGGAGAACCTATTCAGTAAATGGTGCTGGGAAAACTGGCTGACCACATGCAGAAGATTGAAACAGGAACCCTATCTATCCCCATGCACAAAGGTTAACTCCAAGTGGATAAGAAACTTAAATGTAAAACCTCAAACCATAAGAACCTTAGAAAATGAAGGATATGCACTCATAGAAATCGGAACTGGCCTCCAATTCCTGAACAAAACCCAAAACCCACAGGTCATAAGAAAGAAGATAGACAAGTGGGACCTTATTAAACTGACAAGCTTATGCAAAGCCAAAGAAATCATCAATAGAGCAGGGAGACAGCCTACAGACTGGGAAAAAGCATTTGCCAAAACCAGGTCTGACAAAGGCTTAACATCTTCGATCTACAAGGAACTCAAACATGTTGAAAAGAAATAAACAAACAACCCCATTATAAAATGGGCAAAATATATGAACAGACACTTCACAAAGGAAGACATCTGAGCAACCAACAGACACATGAAGAAATGCTCAACCTCACAAATCATCAGGGAGATGCAAATCAAAACCACACTGAGATACCACCTAACTCCAGTCAGGATGGCAATTATCAACAACTCAAAAAATAACAGCTGCTGGAGAGGGTGGGGCGAAAAGGGAACACTTCTACACTGTTGGCGCAAGTGTAAACTAGTGCAACTCTGTGGAAAGCAGTGTGGCGATTCCTAAAGGCTCTAAATATCAGCCTCCCATATGGCCCTGCAATCCCCCTAATGGGAATGTATCCTGAAGAACTCAAATCACTCTATAAAAAAGATACCTGCACATGTAGGTTTATTACAGCACTGTTCACAATAGCAAGAACTTGGAAGCAACCATGGTGCCCTTCAAAAGAGGACTGGATGTAAAAATGTGGTACATATACCCGATGGAATACTATGCAGCCATAAAAATGAACAAAATCATGAATTTCGCAACAACCTGGATGGAACTAGAGCCTATAATACTGAGTGACCTCTCACAGAAACAAAGATCCGAGTATCACATGTTCTCACTCATATAATGAACCTTTTAATTCTAATGTAATACTATAAGAAAATGACTGACACTAGTGGGAAACTATAGAAAGGGGGAGAGAGATGGGATTAACGGTAGCAAATATGTGTCTTGGAAGGAGATGGGATTAACGATGGCAAATACCTGTCTGGGGATGGGGAATCACCTCTTATCAACAGGGTGCCTGAATGAAACATATTTGTATACCTAACCCTTAACTGTACCCCACAAAACAATAATAAAACATATTGATTAAAAAATTTAAAAAAAACAAGAAACAAATAACAGATGTTGGTGAGGATGCAGAGAAAAAGGAATGCTTCTACACTGCTGATGGGAACGCAAACCAGCACAACCTCTCTGGACGACAGTTTGGCGATTTCTGAAAAAACTAGATATTGACCTACCATATAACCCGGCAATTTCCCTATTGGGGATATACCTGGAGGAACTAGAATCATTCTACAAAAATATGCCTGCACAAGAATGGTTTTTGCAGCTTTAGTCACAATAGCAAAAGAATGGAACCAGCCATGTTGCCCATTGAAACTGGACTGGATTTTAAAAATAGTGTATATACACAATGGAATGTTATGCAGGCACAAATAAGGACAAGCATATAGACTTTGCAGCAACAGGGGTGGTTTTGAAGCTTATCATAATCATCACAGAAACAAAGAACACTACCATATGTTGTCTCTCATAGGTGGAACTTGAACAATTATAATACTGTAAGAAAAGGATTTGCAGTTGGGGGGGTGATATTGGCATTCGACACAAAATCTGAGGGAATGGAGGGGCATACTTCAACAACAAGAGTTCCTGCATAATCAACATTTATACACATAACCCTGACCCCACAATTTTATAACTAAAAAAAAAGAAAAAGAAAAAAAAATGATGACAGAAGTGGGATACTGCCAGCAGGGGGCACAAAACCAATGAGAGTGCCTTATCTAAAACAAGGCGAAGTGGGGACCAATGGGAGAATGGAATCTTACCTGCAAGATGATCAAATATATATCTAATTATGAATTGTACCCCCACATATTTAAATTTATAAAAAATAAAATAAAATATTTGAATGCAGTTTCATTTATCTTATTTCTCCCTCTCTACATACATACATACATATATATGATGGGTATGTGATTATCAGAGAGTGGAACAAGATGTAGATATATGCTCAGATATTAGTTCAGGTATTGTATTCGCTAGCACCAAGATCTTTTTTTGTTTTGAGTTGGAGTCTCACACTGTCACCAAGACTGGAGTGCAATGGCGACTCCTGGTCACTGCAACCTTGATCTGCTGGGCTTCAGCGATCGTTCCGCCTCAGCATTCTGAGTAGCCAGAATTACAGGCACACACTACCACGCCCAGCTGATTTTTCATTTATTGTAGAGACAAGGTCTCACCAAGTTGTCCAGGCAGGTCTTGAACCCGTGGGTTCAGACAATCCACTCACCTCAGCCTCACAAAGCACAGGATTACAGGCTGAGCCACTAAGTCCGGCTACCAAGATTTGTATTGTTCATTTTGTTATATATATATGTTTGTTTTCAAAATTCTCAAACTATTTTGGCATTACTTTCTTAGCTCAATGAATACATACATAAGGTTTGCTTGAAATTTCTACCAGATAATTATTATATCTTTTTTTATTGGTATCAATTTGAGAAGCTTAATTTTATTCTTTGATTTGGACTATGTTTCCCTGTTTATTTACTTTATTTTATTACTGTATTTTATTTTACATTATATTTTGAAACTGTGAGTTGCTGTGTCCTCATTAGAAGAAATAGCTGCTATGCTTCACACACTTGGATCAGAGAGGATAACATCCTCCCCAGTAAACACTACCAGTGTTTGTGTTGTTTGAAACCTTCACACTAAGTCCGAATTTCTTCCTTTCTTCTCAGCGGTCTACAGATCCAAAGAGTATGTTAGATTATTTTGGTACACCTAAAGAGCAGTAGATTTTATTTATTTGTCTATCTATTTTTTTTTTAGATTTCATTCCAGTGATTTTTTAAAAACAGATGTTGGGTACAATTCAGTATAACATATGCAAATCTCGACTATGCAGGTACCCTTGTTGATGAATTGTGCCCTTCCCTCATCTAGCAGTTTCCCTCAACCGCCAATACTGCCTCCCCCGATGATTTCCCACTATGGCCAAGCCCTTTCTTATAGTGTTATAATTGCTCAAGGACCACTGATGAGTGAGAATATATAGTAGTGTATTCTTTGTTTCTGTGATAGACCACTGAATATGATTGACTAGATCCATCCACGTTTCTCCAAAGTCCATGTGTTTCTCCTTCTTTATGACTGCAAACTATTCCATTGTGTGTATGTACACATTTTAAAAATCCAGTCCAGTTTCAATGAGTAGCAAGATTGGTTCCATGCTTTTGCTATTGTGTATAGAGCTGTGAAAAACCCACATGTGCACGTATCTTTTCTTTAGATTGATGTGAATTCCTCTGGACATATTCCCTATAGGGTAACTGCTGGGTCATATGGAAGGTAATTTTCTAGTGCTTTCGGAAATCACCACACTGTCTTCCAAAGAGTTTGCACCAATGTGCATTCCCACCAGCAGTGCAGAAGAGTTCATTTTTCTCCACATTCTAGCCAGCATCTGGGGTTGTTTGTTTTATTAATGATGGTCATTCTCAGTGGGGTTAAGTGATATCTCAATGTGGTTTTGATTGGCATTTCGTTCATGAGTGAGGTTGTGCACTATTTCATGAGTCTGTTGCATGCCTGTATATCTTCTTTTTAGAAGTGTCTGTTCATATATTTTGCCCAGGTTTTAATGTGTGTGTGTGTGTGCGTGTGTGCGTTTGTGTGAGTGTGTGTGTGTGTGTTTTGATTTGTTTTCTTTGGTTTTCTTTTTTACCTTTGGGAATATGTGAGTTCCTTGTAGATATTAGGACTTTGTCAGGATACAGTTGGCAAATATCATTTTTTTTCTGTTTTGTGGACTGTCTTCCTGCTCTCCTGATGGTTTCTTTTGATTTGCAGAACTCATTAGTTTGATGAGGTCCCACTTGTGTGTCTTATTTTTAATGGTATGGTCCTTTAGGGTTCTGATAAGGAATTCGTTTACATTCTAATCCCCATATTGGTGCCTTCTGGATTTTCTAAGATTTTCATAATTTGAGTTTTTACATTTAGGTTTTTGATCAATTTAGAGTTAATTTCTGTGTATGGTGACCAGTAGGGCTCCTGTCTCCTTCATCTGCCTGTGATCAGCCAGTTTTCCCAGCACCATTTACTGAATAGGTTTTCCTTTCCCCAGTGTTTGTTTTTGGAGACTTTGTCAAGATGTGTTCATTGAGAAATTGAGGCTTTGCTTCTGGAATCTATATTCTGTTCCATTGGCCTATATACTTGTTTTTGTACCAATACCAGATGATTTTGACTACTGTAGTCTTTTAGTAAAGTTTGAAGTCTAAAAGTGTGTTACCTCCTGCTTCATTTCTTTTGTTAAGGATTGTTATGGCTATGAGAAGTAGAATTTAAAGTTTTCTTCAGGAAGTTCTTAAATCTTTTGACACATTGATTACAGTATTATTAAGACTTATGATTCATCAAAATAATATCACCTCAAGTTTATTAAAAGAATGGGATAATTATTACCATTTCATAATTTCTATTTCAATACCTCTGGAGTTTATCCTGTCAAAATTTTTATTAGAATACAAATTAGTTTACATCTGACTTTTTGAAGCTAATATATTCATTAGCATTTTTATTATATTTTAACTTTTTAACTTACTGATTTTTAACAACAAATTAGTCTAGTCATTGTTATGCAAAAGTGTATTTAAAAGTTCCAATCTTGTTCAGTTTCATGAGTTTCCAGAAGCAATTAGGAGCTCATTTGTTTCCAAAGCATCTTGTTACCCTTTTATAAACATTTTATTATTTAATTTATCTTTCTCCTTGCATGATTTTCTGTTATCAATGGGGGAGAACAAGTTCTTATATTCAGCATTTTGCTTAAAAATAACATCAGATTGATATCCAAATGTGTCACTTTCACATCCCAAATTTTATTCAAAGTAATACAACACAGAGCAGCCCTCAGTGATTTGATAATGAGACACTTATACAGCCATGGCTTTAATCACACATTAGGGGCGGGAAAAGGGTGGTATTTCCAGTGATTGTCTGAGGTGAGAGGTCGCATAGGATTTTTATTAACAAACAGGTGTGGTAACTAACAACTATGAACAGCACTGGCTCCCCACTATATTATTACAATTAAAATTACTACTGACAACCAAATTGGCACCTTATTATAATAAAGCAAGGAGGTATGTGGTCATCTCCCAGGTCACAAAATAAACAGGAATGATTCTGAGTTCTCTCCACCACCACTTATAAGATGAAAGGCCCACCCCAGTATTTTCTGTTACAGAACTCTGGAAGTCAGTACTCAGGTGATGATTTTTGGAGAATTACTTATTGAAGTTTGGGGCTGCCATCTGTCAGCTATGCTCTTTCATCTCTGCAACTGCTACATGTGCACTTCTGTTGTTAAATATTATATATGTTCTCTTCCTAACATGAGAGAAACAATGGGTAGTGAATTCCATATACATGAGCAAAGGCACAGAGCACAATATATTGAAATTTGGAGATTTTCTGAGTATGTACACAAAGATTATACACCTTATACATCAACTATGGGGTTTTACCACACAATTACATATATGACAACAGAAATATCCACTAGAAGGGTTGAGGGTTATATGTCTTGGAGTTTGCTTTCCAAAGAGGGTCCAAATATCCAGGATGTTTCTGCAGACACTCAGGGGTATACAGGAATTAGAAGAATTACAAGCAGCTGGATATTCAATGATGATAGAAATGTTGACATCTAGCCACAATGGTCCATACTGTTTTGTGTCTCATGGCGTGGATGCAATTTCCTCAGTGTTTATCATGGAATATAAATGGTGGTGAAAACATTTCAGATGTAAAAATGTTCATCCTAGTTAAGTGTGTTATATAATTATGTTCCAGTCACATGAAATTTGGAAAAAACTGCATGTATTTGTTTGAATAATTTCCTTATGAACTAGTGGAAATGACCATTAAATCAATGTGAGTTTCTAAATACTTGAGATACCTGGATTTGGGGAGAATATTCATTCCATACAAATCTCTGGAAGTAGTGAAATACAGATACTTTATGCTAATACTCCATGGATCTCTATCTCCTACTACACATTTAATAGCATTAAAAAAAGAGGACCCTGAGAATGGTGACATGCAGATGCTGGGTAGTTGATGGAGTTTTCTAATGTTATATCCAGCCTCTCCCTTGCAAGGACAGCATTATGGAGAGGGACTTAATCTCATCTTCTTTCATATTTGCATGAATTCTCAATGACAACCTTCATATCACAGAGTCACCCAGAAGAGGTTATAGTACACTGACACAAGTACATAGCCTTCCACAACTTGTAAATGATTTTCCAGCAGTCTTGACCTCAGCCTGTAGAACATGAAACACCTGTGATACTTCTCTCTGGTGGTAGCTAGTAAAGGACAGTGATTCATTATGTAGAAACTAAGATATGAGGATGCTTCACTTTGTAAAGTACAAGAATCTCTATGCCCCTTTCTGCTCCCAGTTTCCAGTTTCAGGTCCATCTGAAGCAGCTGAGCCCAAGACTAAATGAGCCCATGTAGGTCCCCTTCTTCACATGTTCTGTTCTAGATCCACATGGTTGATGATTACAGAGGGACCTCCATCGATCAACCCCAATGACTGGGGCTGAAATAGATGATTTTAATATATCTTGGTAAAATTCAAATGTAACTAATTCCTTATGAGTCAAACACCATACATTCCTGTCTTCTGTTGAGAAAACAGATTAAATACGTGGATCATATCCATGAATCTCCCTATTAAATAATTTTCTGCAATGTTCTTATTGTCATCTTTAAAACAAGCTATCTCATTTTACTATATAGGTGATCTGATAATTATGTTAATATTAATTAAATGTAAAGATGAAATCCAGGTAAGTCAAACTGAGAGACAGAGGTAATGATAATAAAGGGAATGATGGATCAATTAATATCTGTATCATACAAAATAG
>NW_007036854.1:0-660 GCF_000164805.1 Carlito syrichta
CGCAATTGTATACCTAACCCTTAACTGTACCCCACAACTTCACAATAAAAAAAAAAATTAGGATCACAACTCATGTTTTACAATTAAAAATTTTATCAAACACACACACACACACACACACACACACACACACACACACACACAAAGAAAATATTTCAGGCAGTAAAGAAAGATAGAACTTTCCATAAATCATTTTATGACGCTAACATTGCATTGATACCCAAACCGGGTAAAGATCCAGCAAAGAAAGAGAACCACAGGCCAATATTCTTGTTGAACATAGATGCTAAAATTCTCAACAAGATTCTAGCAAACCGAATCTAACAACACATCTCAAAAATCATCCAAGATGACCAAGTAGGCTTCATCCCTGGAATGCAGGGCTGGTTCAACATCCGTAAGACCATAAACATAATTAAATACATCAACAGATCTAAAGACAAAAAAACAAAAACAAAAAACATGATTATACCATTAGACACAGAAAAAACTCTTGATAAAATCCAGCACTCCTTCTTGATAAAAACCCTCGAACAACTAGGCAAAGAAGGAACATACCTTAAAATAGTAAAAGTCATCTATGAGAAATCCACAACCAAGATACTGTTAAACAGACAGAAATTGGAACCATTTCCCCTGAAAACCAGAACAAGACAAGGA
>NW_007036855.1:0-573 GCF_000164805.1 Carlito syrichta
AGCTAGGTAGATGGCTCATTAATGCAGCTGGCAAGTCAACTGGTTAGCTTTTGAAATCAGCTACTTAAGTCAGCTGGCTAGCCAGCTGTCTAAATAGTTAAGTCAGCTAGTTGAGTCAGCTAGCTAGTCAGCCATCAAGCTGGTGAAGATAGCTAGTTAAGTCAAGTGGCTAACCAATTGGCTAACTAGATAGCTAGCGAGTCATGTTAGCTGGCTAGCCAGCTGGCTAGCAGGTTAAGTCAGCTAGTTAAGCCAGCTGTCTAAACAGCCTGCTAACTAGGTCAATAGCTAGTGAATTCAACTGGCTAGCCAGCTGTCTAGCTGGTTAAGTCAGTTAGTTAAGTCAGCTCATTAGCCAGCAGGCTAGCTTGTTAGGTCAGTTAGTTAAGTCAGCTGGCTAGACAAATGACTAGGTAGCTGGCTACCTGGTTAAGTCTGCTACTTAATTAGTTGTCTAGCCACTTGGCTAGGTAGGTAGCTACCTAGATATGTTAGCTTACTAGCCAGCTGTCTAGCTGATTAAGTCACCTAGTTAAGTCAGCTGGCTAGTCAGCTGGCTACGTAGGTAGCTAG
>NW_007036856.1:0-572 GCF_000164805.1 Carlito syrichta
CGCACGCCTGTAGTTCCAGCTACTTGAAGGCTGAGGCGGAAGGATCGCCGGAGCCCAGCACGTCGAGGCGGAGGTGGCGGGGAGCGGTCCCTGCACTCCAGTCTGGGTGACAGACTGAGACTCCAACTCAAAAAAAAAGAAAAGGCAACACTTTACCATGGAAGGTGGATCTCCTACAGCAGCCTCAGGCCCCAGCCCTGGCCAATGTCTCACCCCACAGCCGGCCCTGCTCCCTCCACCTAGCACACGATAACAGCGATCAGAGATGAGGACACAAGCACAGAGTGATCAAGCAACATGCCACAGTCACACAGCTAGTGTGTGGAGGAACTTGAACCCAGGCAATCCGGCCCTGGAAATCCGGCATGTGTGTGCACACACCTGTTGATTGAATGTCGATTGCCCACCCACTACGTGCTCACCCCTCTGGTGGGTGCCCGAGTGCCTCTGGGAACAAGACAGCGCCATCTCTGCCCTCCGTCTCACACACCTCCCCTCGGCCCACCCGCCCATGGGCGGTGTCCTCGCAGTACCTTGTGGCTGCCCGGGTGGCACTCCTCGCCTTCCCGCCC
>NW_007036857.1:0-1467 GCF_000164805.1 Carlito syrichta
GATTGGCTAGAGACCTCATTATGAGGGATCAATCTTTAAACAATGCATCATTTACTCCAAACCATGAAAAAGAGCCCTAAAAAATGACACATATTTAGAAGAGTGGAGACTTCTTGGCAATATTTTCTTCAACTTATGATGTAGGTTAAAGGGTTGACCAATGTTCTGGTTTTGACTGATTATGAAGCAACAAAAATATCATTAAAATTTCCCACTCACATTGGTCCTTCATCTTCCATCTTTCAAGATGTCCATGCATAAAGATGATTGTGAAATCCTCTACAAGTAAAAATATATGCTATAAATGCACATAAGAGAAAACTCATTTTCAGTCATTTTGTGCATAGAAGCATAAGCAAGGAAAAATTGAGAGATAAGAGTCTCATGATAGCAGAAGTCTTGATCCATGATTTGAGAAAAAGCTGTCCATGCTCAGTATACAGTCTGCTTCTGAGGAAGAACTGTGGCTAGCTTTACCTTAGGGTCTCCAGTGTTGTGAGTTTATGAACCCAAGGTTTAAATTGTTGCTGAAGTGTGAATGGCAAACTCTGTCTTTCTCTGATGTGGTTCTCAAAAGACCCAATCTTCAGGTTCTAGCTTTTGGAGGGTTTGATTGTTCTAAGTCAGTGGAGCATAGAAAGCTTTCTCCACCTGGTGAAAATATAAACTCATTGGAAACTTGTATTTAAAAATGCTTGTCAATTCTTTTCTAATTTTTTCATAAACCTCCTTGAAGATGCAATACTCTAAAATTTTGCTTGCTTGTGAAGTTTTCAGAAACTGCATTAGAATTAAGCACTTAACTGTGGAAATGATTTGAACTAGTCATAGTTTAAAGACACAATTGAAAAAGAAATTTGGTTATTTCTGTGGTCTACAATATGTAACATAATAACCATAATTATTAATGATAGTATATACCCATGCAACAGACTGAGACTCCGACTGAAAAATAAATAAATAAATAAAATGTTTGTTCCAAAAAGAAAACCGAATTTTACCTTTTTATTAATGTATTATCAATACTAAAATTATTTTGAATAAAACTTTAGAAATAAATTCATCCAATCTCAGTTTTAGACCACACCAGTTTTTCATAAACTTTTATAATCTCTTAGAAATTTTAAAAATTCTGCTTGGGACTTGCTGTATTTTAATTTTATTAATCTTTTTATGTCCTCAATTTGTTGATGAAAAGATGCCAAACTGCAAAATATTCTAAAGACGGTTGATTCTTGAGTCAAACTTGAGGACATAAGACCAGGTATACCCATCCAGAGGTCTTGAGAATGTGTGTCCACTGTGGCTGTATGCTGACTTGGTTATATACACTTTAGAAAGGCAGAACATTGATCAGTTAAAAGAAATTATAAATCAATACATATGATATTTTCATTGGTTTGGCCCAGGAAGAAGGGACATTTCCAAGGGGAGACTTGCAGGTCATAGGCAGATTCAAAGATTTCT
>NW_007036857.1:1487-11667 GCF_000164805.1 Carlito syrichta
TTGTTGACATGTAGATGAAGTTAAGATGCTTTGCTGAGACAAAGGATGGAAAGACTATAGCTGTGTTGATATGTACATGAAGACCTGTGGGTGACAGACTTCAGAGAGGATAGATAAATGTCTTACAAGTTTCCTTGGGAGTCTGGGTATCCACAAGTTATGGCTTTTCAGGGCCACAAAATAATTTGAGTTCCTTATCTGTTTGTTATGGGATGTTAAGCAAAAGTCAGGTTGGAAAAAATAGAGTACTAAAAATAAAACTCTGTTTGGTGAGTCCTTATCAGGCAGTGACTCTTAGCAATTTGGATAAGAGAAAAAAATTCAGGTTTACTTCTCAAATTTGAAGCAACCTTTAAATAACTTCAAACTAGGAAAAAAACTAATTTTTTAACAAACACCTATTTTCGTGCTCTTATAAATTTCCTCACTAAAAGCTTATCTTGCTTTTGTTCAAATATGCTATATACAGACTTATTTGTCTTATATCTAATAATTGTAATTATTTATATTACTACAATATTAACTTAGTTACCCTAATTTTCAGTGAAAATGCTAGGAAATAATTTTAATCCTTTTTGTTAAATCAATATTTGTAGATTAAATCCATGTCTTAATGTTTTAGAAAAATCTGTCCTTAAATTTTTATCAACGGATATATATATAGTCTTTCTGTATCACATAAAACAAAGATAACAAAGTATATAAACTTAAACTTGAAAGGGTTTAGTCATTTTTGAAAGAAGTTTTGGGGGCGCCCAGTAACGACTCCACGCCATCTGAACTGAGAGATTTATTAAAGGGGCAGTTACACGAAGGGACTGGACGAGAGAGAGAAAGAGAGAGAGACCGAGAGAGAAAGAGAGCAAGAGAGTAAGAGAGTGGCGGGGACAGAGAGAGAAAGCAAAAGGGGGGGGAGTGTGAGAGAAAGTAAGAGAGAGAGAGAGAGAGAGAGCTAACAAGAGAGTGGTGGGGACAGAGAGAGAAAGAGAGAGAGAGAGAGAGAGAGAGAGAAAAGGCGAGAGAGTGACGGGACAGAGAGAGGGAATAAGAGAGAGAGAGGGAATAAGAGAGAGAGAGTTATGCAGGGAGAAAGGTATATTTATGAACCTTGCAGGGGCAGGCCAGTGCCGTGCCTGAGTCTTATTGGAGGAGACTATGAGGTAGCATTCCTATAGGGAGATAATGTTTGTACATGAGTTTAAGTTTCGAGCGCGCACGGGAGAGGCAGGAATTTACGGCCTTTGTTGTCTTTGGGAGGCAGAGCCATCTTGCGGATGCCCTTCTGACTGTGGTCTGCACCTTTCAATTTTGCCTCAGTATAACCATTAGAAAGCATTCAGACATTTTACTGCAAATCCCATCCCCCTCAAATTTTTGTTTATCAACAGATATATATTTAGTCTTTCTATATCACATAAAACAAAGATAACAAAGTATATAAACTTAAACTTGAAAGAGTTTAGTCATTTTGCCTCAGCATAACCATTAGAAAGCATTCAGACATTTTCCTGCAAAACAAGCAGCAGCCTATCCCATCCCCCTCAGCAAATCTCCTTCAGATGCAAAACCAGGACAGCCCAATCATTCATGGTTTAACATAATAATCTCTAGTAAATTTTTAGGTTCCTTGTCAAGACTGAAGAACAAAGATCACACTTTGGCTGACTAAAATTATAAAAGTTTGTGAGCTGCAAATGTCTGAGGGTGTGAATTACAAATGCCTAACAAGTTTCTTGCAGGAATCCCCCCTCCCCACCTCAGGGGATTAGGTTAATCAGCCCTTTGTGATCTATGTGACTCAAATAAGCCCCACCATGGCAGCAGTTATGTGACTAACCCACCCATCTGCCTGCTGTCCAACACCTGAAATCATCAGTACCTGTGCTTGTGATGACATGGAAGCAGACCACCACGCAATCACCTAATGATCTTCCCCCATCAAGGGTAATGGTTAAAAGGACTCATCCACAAGCAACCAGCGGCCATTGCTTTGCTAGGCTCTGGTGTGGCCATGTGCTCTTTGAGCTATGTCTAGTGCCATACTTCCTGGCTCTGGCTCCCCTTCCCCACTTTGGGGAGGTAAACCTTCTCTCTTCTTTCTCTTTCTCTCTTTAATTCACCTTTAAATAAACTTTTCTTTCTTAACCTTTTTGTGTTGCAATTCTTTGCATTTACTCGGATCTCTGGGTTACCGTGCTGTGTGCCTCCCTCTCCACTTCACAGCCATCATCCTGTCTGTACCCTAACAAAACTTATGTTTAACAATTAATGCTTCAGCATCTTAATTGACTTGCAAATGACTCAGATACTTCATGGTTATCCATTACTTAATTTAACTTAATGTGACTTTTGATATTTTTAATTACTAAAAATAATTTTGAAATTATTAAACAAGTATCCTCTCTGCCTTCACCACTCCCCCTGGGTTCAAAGTAGCCACATGGTATCCAAGATGACAATGAAAAGGAGAGCCTGTCTGAGTTCTGAAATTACACACTGAGTATGGAATTCAAGAAAGAAGAAAGAACTATAAAGGGAATTTCTAGAGGATCTAACTCCTTCTAGAATAGCTAGGAGGCAAAGCTGGAGTAGAGAAGAAGAGGCCATATTGGTTTTAATTCTGCCTTGTACCTGCTAGTCTAGGCATTGAGAACATGCTCACAGACCTCACAATGTCCACCTATCCAGACACTAGAATTCAGAGGCTCAATACCAAAAAACAAAAACAAAACAAAAAAAACTTGCAGTTAAATCAAGCAAATATTGAAGCATATTTAACTGACAATTTTGAAGTCACTTCTATTTTACTAACAATTTAAAAACTGGTTGTATTTACCAAATATTAATGACATATAAGACATAAAGGCACACAGACAAACAGACACATAGACAGAAGACCTATAGCTTTCTTTTTTTTTTTTTGAGTTGAAGTCTCACTCTGTTGCCCAGACTGGAGTGCACTGGCATGTTCCCGGCCACCACAGCCTCAACCTGCTGGGCTCCGGCGATCCTTCTGCCTCAGCCTTCCAAGTAGCTAGAACTACAGAGGCGTGCTACCATGCCCAGCAAATTTTTTTTTTTTTTTTAATTGTAGAGATGAGGGCTCGCCAAGTTGCCCAGGGGGGTCTCGAAACCATGGGCTCAGGGAATCCACTCTCCTCAGCCTCCCAGATCTGTAGTTTTCATAACTGATTTTCATTTACTGGTTTTTATTTTTATTTTTTATTTTCCCAATTCAGACTATCAACTTTCTGATTACCTGTTTTATTGACCTAAGCAAGACAGTCTTAAATTTGCATGTCTAAAGGGACAATCCTTACTTAAACTATAAAACTTATATTTCAAAAGCACGAGGTTAAGACTTTAGACTTAAATATTGTAACACTTGTTCAAATCATGGGAAAAAATTTCACTTAAGGTGGCCAAGAAAAGTGTTTTAAAGCAAAGGCATGACTTATGATTTTAAAACAACAGGCGGACACCTTCCTTACAAATGATTTCCTTCATAGATGTAATCTGTTTTTACAAAAGAATTTCAAGATACCCAATTAAATCCAGAAAAACATATTTTAGGTAATCTTTTTAACTTAGTAACTGTTTCTTAACTAAAATTATAGAGTTTCAGGGTGGAGTCCATTAAGGATTAGTGTAAAGAAAACTTTTTAAAAAAATGTATGGACTCAGCTTGGATTGATCTGAAAAATAAACAAGCTTACTTTACCTGAGGGTCTACCTAATCTAGGATAGCTTTATTTTTGCTTTCAGCACAGAAGGTAGTAACTAAGTCAAAAGGTTATCAGATAGATTTAACTGATCTTATCAACTATTCTCTTAAACATTTTATTTACCTTTTAGCAAGATTCTTTTTTTAAAAAAAGTACTAACAGGAGCTGGGCTCGGTGGTTCAGCCTGTAATCCCGCACCTTTGGGAGGCTAAGGTGAGTGGATTGCTTGAGCCTGTGGGTTTGAGACCTGCCTGGGCAGGTGAGACCTCATCTCTACAATAAAATAAAAAAATTAGCCGGGCATGGTAGTACGTACCTGTAATTCCGGCTACTCAGAAGGCTGAGGCAGAAGGATCGCCAAGGCTGTGGTGGCTGGAAGCGGCCACTACACTCCAGTGTGGGTGACAGAGTGAGACTCCAACTCAAAAAAAAAAACAAAAAATTAACAATACTGAACTCTCTTTAGGAGATTTTGTACATTAAGAGGCTTCCCTGGAGGAGACTATTTTGGTAGCCCTCATCTTCAAATGTACTTCCTTGAGTGCAGTGTTGCTTGTTTGGAATATTCTACTGTAAATTCAAATTACCTTTAGTGAGATTTCACCATTTCTATAAGCGTCTGTTGCTTCCAGGGCTTACTACATATATATGTAACCATAGGCATTGCTGGAAAGTACATAGTCCTTCAGAAATTGAAGATTCAATTTTTACCTTGAATCTTGGCTGATTCACAGAACCCCTTGATCAACTTAACCAATGATAAGTCCCTATGTTACCATGCAGGAAAATGAAACAAAGGAGGATAGAACACAGAGGATAGAACAAAGGAGGATAGAACAAAGGAGGATAGAATATCCTGGTAGATTTTCAAAAGTCAAAGCTTGCACCCCCTGCAGTTTTGCCAGATTCTGTCTGACCCAGCCAGACACAAGAGGCCTCTAACTGGATCCAAGTCAGTTAATTAACGAATAAAATCTAATACTGGACCTAATCTACTTTCTGTCATGATTTCCATCCCCACTTGGATCAGAAATTTACTAAAACTCTAATAGCTCAAAGCACAAATATGCCGGGCTTGGTGGCTCAGCCTGTGATCCCAGCACTTTGGAAGGCCAAGGCGAGTGGATTTTCTGAGACCATGGGTTCGATATCCACCTGGACAACTTGGCAAGACCACATCACTCCAATAAATAAAAAATTAGCTGGGCTTAGTAGTGCACGCCTGTAGTTCCGGCTACTTGGAAGGCTGAGGTGGAAGAATCTCCAGAGCCCAGCAGGTTGAGGTTGTGGTGGCTGGGAGCATGCCACTGCACTCCAGCCTGGGTGACAGAGTGAGACTCCAACTCAAAAAAACCCCAAAAACCAATAAACAAAAAACCCCCACAAATGTGTGGAGTTTTGGAATCTAAGAGAGAACTTACCAATGATTCCCATTGCTGTGAGAGTCATGGACATAATGGGTCTGGAGAGTAACTTGCTTGGTTACTTGGGACCCTGGCCATCACTAGAAGTTCTATTTTGAATCTCACTTCTGATGCCATCTGTTAAAAGGAAAAAAAAAATTAAATTTAACAAAGTTTAATTGACCAACGATGATTCACAAATTGGGCAGCCTTCTGCACCAGCAGAGGCTCAAAGATTTCAGTGCAGCGATGTGATAGGAAAAGTTTTATGAACAGAGAATGGAAAGTGATGTACAGAAAATGGAAGTGAGGCACAGAAATAGCCAGATTGGTTACAGTTCAGCATTTGCCTTATTTGAACATTGTTTGAAGAGTTGATCACATTGACTGATGATTTAGCAAAAAGGTAGACTACAGTCTGTTTACATGTCCAACTGGCTACCACCAAAAGGTTACAGAGAAACCTCTAGATTGAACCCAAAATATGCAGAGAGGCAGCACTGGGCTAAATTTAATTTTTTTTTTTTTTTTTTTAGTTGGAGTCTCACTCTATCACCCAGACTTGAGTGCAGTGGCTGCTGCCAGCCACTGCAGCCTTGACCTGCTGGGCTCTGGTGATCCTTCCACCTCAGCCTTCTGAGTAACTAGAATTATAGGCATTCACTACCATGCCCAGTTGATTTTTTGATTTATTGTAGAGATGAGGTCTCGCCAAGTTGCCCAGGCAGGTCTTGAACCTGCGGGCTCAGGCAATTCACTCACCTAAGCCTCCCAAAGTGCAGGATTACAGACTGAGCCACTGAGCCTGGCTGGCTAAATTTAATTTAACAGCTTAATCTTTTTTCAATGTTGACTGCATTCCAGAATCTGCCTCTTTTATTCTATCTCTAGTGTCTTCAAGTAGTTGTTCATTGTGTTCTTTCCAGAGCTGCTAATTGTTAGCTTCAATAACGTTGGTCCACTAGGGAGTTAGTCAGTGAGACGAGAAGCAGAATTTCTGTTTGCCTTTATTTTACTGTTAATTGAATGCAATAGTTATGATAAAATGTTTTATATCATTTAAACTTTTTCTAACTACTACTTAATTATTAACTCTGAATTAATGCAGAAAATATATAATATTATAAGTATTTTAATAAGAAACTTTAATTTGAGAAATTATGTGCCACTAAATTATTGAATAATTTTAAGGAGTCAAGAGACTCTCTGTCATTGGAATAATTCATTTCAAGAACACATGACAATAACCAAAATGTATAGTCAATAAAACATTTTAACTATTTATTGTGTCACACTTTGTTCAGTTTTCTTTCAATACTTACAAAAATAGGGAACAGAAATCAACTCTTATTCATACAGTGTCAACACATAGATCTCTTTCAGCTTACTTTTCTACAGTGGCAATATAAAAGAAACGTTATTTTAATTTTGCCTTCTGCTTTAACCACTGTGAGGAAATTTGGGCAAAGTGTGAAGTTGAAAGACAGGAGAAAGAATAGGTAAAAAAATAAAAAGTAAGATAAATCTCGTTGATATCAACCTATAAGTCACAATTTGCCTGCAAGTAATCATTTGCTGTTCTGATGTATGTTCAGATATAGAATATTATGGAGAAGAGGAGAGTCAAGATGGCCAGCCTGAGAAATCAGTCAACCGCCACTCTCAGCAAAGAAATCTAAAGGAAGGAGTGAGTCGAGCGCTTTGAGGGTCGATCTGGAAACTCAAGCCGAGGCTTATTGGGTGATAACCTGAGGACACAGAGAACAAACCACTTCAAGCCCCAGCCAGTTCCAGAAGTGACCCCCACATGAGACTGGGAGACTGCTTTTAAAGAAGGAATGGATGAGTTAAAGGGAGAAAGTTGGTTTTTCTTTTACTTAAACACATCTCAAGTGAGGTTCTACAGTCCCAGCCAAGGGAGAGATAGCTCAGACACTCCCTCTATATTCCTTCCTACACCAGTCTGGTGCAGAGAGGTGCTCAGAATGGGACAGAGTCACCTCTAGGATCTATGTGGGGCCTGGAGGACACAGTTTCTGGTCTCATTGAAAGTGGCTGCCAACTCTCAATGGAGAGACTCCAGGGAATCATCCTGTGGGCGGGGTCTGCACATGAGTGCTCCCTTGTCCCCCCTCCTCTGGTCCCTAGCAGGAACAATTCACCCACTTTAAAGATGTTTCTTCAGTGGCTCCAGTATCTGTCCCAGTCGCAGATAAGCGCTATGAACACAGCTTGCCTTTAGGGGGCTGTCATTGCTACAATAGCACCTCTCAAGGAGCAGGGTGGGGACCGAGAGGCAGTGTACCTTGGCACAGCACAGCAGTAGCACCTCTGCTCACCTGCGGACTAAGGGAGAAATACTGGTCCTCTATCAACAAAGCAGTGGCTTCCCTTATACCACTATGCAAAATGAGCAGACTCACCTGGACAGAAAGAGTCCACTCACACCCCACAGAACACTTGTGCAGGAGCAGAGCTATAGAGTCCCTCCTGGCCACCCACCAATCCTGCTGGTGAGACACATGGGCTGGGGGGTGACGCCAGAGGTCCTGGCTCATCAGGATTCCTGATGCCTGTGCCAGAAGGAGTGGAAGGTTCTGATCTTGAGGAAAGTGCTCGTCCTGCCCTTGCCAGGCTGCACTAGTGAAGCAGTGCCTCACTGCTTTCCCCCAGTTCACCAAACCTCTGTCACCACTGTCCCTTCCACAGGCATACCAAAGGAGGGAGGTCAAGTAAGAAAACAGCACAGACTGTCACTCCAGTGAAAACAATTTTATCAACAAAACATTACGAAACATGAAATAGAAAGAGAAGAGACTCCCCCCACAGATAAGGAAGAACCAGTAAAAAAAACAAAAACAAAAAAAATGAGCAAGCCTCAAAGTTTTAATGATTTGACAACCACAGAGAGGTTTCTCAGATCCTAAGCAATGGAACGAATTGAGAATGGCCTGTCCCTGATGACAGAAGTAGAATTCAGACTATGGATGGCAGAAGACTCAATGAGATCCAGGAGAAACTGAATACTCAAATCAACCACGCCATGAAAACTGCAGGAAGTAAAAGATGATTTGGCTCATTCTAAAAAAAAAAAAATTGAACTGCAGGACAGGAAGAATTCTGTCCTGGAATTTCAAAACACAATAGCAAGTTTTAATAGCAGAATCAATCATGCAGAGAAAAGAATCTCAGAGCTTGAGGATCAAGTTATTGAACTAGTCTAGTCCGACAAAATGTAAGGAGAAAAGAATTAGAAAAAATGAGTAAATTATACAAGTGGTGTGAGATTTGTAAAGACACCAAATCTACAGCTGACTGGCATCCTTGAAAGAGAAGGGAGACTGAGAACACCCTAGAAACAAGCTTTTTAAGAAGTTATCCAAGAAAACTTGTCCATCTCACTAGAGAGGCAGCCATGCAGATGCAAGAGATTCACAGAACTTTTGTGAAGTATCACATGAGAAGACCATACTGAAGGCACATAAAAATCAGACTTCCCAAAGTGAGCAGGAATGAAAAAATTCTAAAGGCAGCCAGAGAAAAGAAACAAACCTTCTACCAAAGAAAACTCATCAGAATTGCAGTAGATCACTCAGTAGAAACCAAAAGGAACTAGAGTCCCATTTTAACATTCTTAAAGAAAGCCAAGTCTTTTCCTGCCAAGCTAAACTGCATTAATGAAGGAGAATTAAAACCCTTTTAACATGCAATCCCTAAGAGAATATGCCACCTCCAGACTAAGGAGTTGCTTAAGAAAATTCTAAGCCAGCATGGTGGCTCAGCCTGTAATCCCGCACCTTTGGAGGCTGAGGTAAGTGGATTGCCTGAGCCTGCGGGTTCAAGACCCATCTGGGGAACTTGGCAGGACCTCATCTCTACAATAAATCAAAAGAAAATTAGGCGTGGTAGCACGCTCCTGTAGTTCCAGCTACTTGGAAGGCTGAGGCGGAAGGATCGCCAAAGCCCAGCAGGTCGAAGCTGCAGTGGCTGGGAGCACCCACTGCACTCCAGTCTGGGCAACAGAGTGAGACTCCAACTCAAAAAAAAAAAAAAGTTCTAAGCACAGAAATGAAAGAATAGTTCCACTCATTGCAAAAGCACAGGAAAACACAGAATAAACAGACGATACAAGTCAACCACAAAGCCCAAAAAACAAAGTAGCCTTTTAACAGCAATTCTAAACTTTACTTGCATGATGTCTAATTGTATACCTAATCATGAATTGTACCCCATATTTTAAAAATAAAATATATTTTAAAATAATAATATTTAACTTTAATATGAATAGACTGAATATGCCACTCAAAAGGCAGAGAGTGGCAAACTGGATAAAGAAGCATATTTATCCTTCTGCTGTCTCCAGGAAACACATCTCATTGCAAATGATGCTCACAGGCTCAAGATAAAGGGCTAGAGAAACATCTTCTAGTCCAAAAACAACAAAAAAATGAGTATCTATTCGTGTCTCCGATAAAACAGACTTTAAACCAATGAAAGTAAAAAAAGACAGTGTACAGTGAAAGACACTATGTCTTAATAAAGGGCTTAATTCACCAACAAGAAATATCCATCTTGAATGTATATGCACCCAATGTGAGAGCATCTAGATTTGTAAAACAATTGCTGATAAACTTAAGAGAGAACAAAAATAGTCACGCAATAATAGATTTTAATATCCCACTAACAGCTTTAGACAGATCATCAAGGCAAAAATGAACTAAGAAATCCAGAACCAACCTTAAATTGACACTGGACCAACTAGATCTAATAGACATATACATAATACCCCACCCAGCAACCACAGAATATACATTCTTTTCAGCACATGAAGCATGCTCTAAGATCAATCACATCATAGGGCACAAGTCAGGCATGAACAAATTTCAAAAGGTCTAAATCATATCAAGTATCTTCTCAGACCAAAGTAGAACAAAAAGAAATATTATAAAAGGAAACTCCCAAAACACACAAATACATGGAAATTAAGCAACATGCTTCTGAGTGACTTTTGGGTTCACAAAGAAATCAAAATAGAAAAAAAAAATTTCCTGG
>NW_007036858.1:0-566 GCF_000164805.1 Carlito syrichta
ACTTGGAAGGCTGAGGTGGAAGGATCACCTGAGCCCAGCAGGTCAAGGCTGTGGTGACCATAAGCAGCGTGCCACTGCACTCTAGCCTGGGTGACAGAGTGAAACTCTAACTCCAAAAAAAAAAAAAATCTGTATGGGCCAGGTGCAGTGGCTCACACCTATAATCCCAGCACTTTGGGGAAGCCAAGATCCTTTGAGCCCAGAAGTTCGAGACTAGTCTGGGAAATATAGCAAGACCTTATCTCTACAAAAATATAAAAACAAGGCCAGGCACGGTGGCTCACACCTGTAATCCCAGCACTTTGGGAGGCCAGGGTGGGAGAACTGCTTGAGGCAACTTAGACTTGACTGGGCAACTTAGTGAGATCCCTATCTCCACAAGAAAAAAAAAAAGCCAGGTAAAGTAGCCAGTTCTATAGTCCTAGTTACTTGAGAGGCTAAGGTGGGAGAAGCACTAAGCCCAAGAGTTTGAAGCTGCAGTTAGCTATGATCATACCACTACTACTCCAGCCTGGGTGACACAGTAAGACCCTGTCTATATACAAAAAAAAAATTAATACTTCCAA
>NW_007036859.1:0-565 GCF_000164805.1 Carlito syrichta
GCTAGATAGCCAGCTAGCTAGTCAGCTAGCTAGTTAAGTCAGCTAACAAATCAGCTAGTTTCTTAGCTAACTAGTTGACTAGCAACTCAGCTATCTAGTCAGATAAATAGTTGGCTCACTCGTTTTCCATCAGGTCAGTTAGAGTCAGCTCACTCGCTTGCAAACCAGTCAGCAAAGTAGTCGGCTCACTAGCCGGCCAACAGGTCAACTAAATTGTCAACTCATGCAAGCCAACAGGTCAGCTAACCTGTCGGCTTGCTCGCCAGCTGGCTAGTGAAATCAGTTCACTGGTCGGCTCACTCACTGGTCGACTAGTTAAGGCAGCTCACATTCGGGTCACTTGCCGGCCAACTAGTTAAGTCAGCTCACTGGTCAGCTCATTCCCTGGCTGACTAATCTAGTCTCCTGACCTTTCGGCTCACTTGCTTGCTGACTAACGTCAGCTGACCAGTCAGCTCACTCTCCGGCTGACTAGTTAGGTCAGCTAAACAGTAGGCTCACTTGCTGGCTGACTAGTTAAATCAGCACACCTGTGGGCTCACTCGCCAGCTGACAAGTTAAGTAA
>NW_007036860.1:0-564 GCF_000164805.1 Carlito syrichta
AAATTTAAAAGGGTGTCCTCTCAGAAATAAATCATCTGAGATCCCAGAAAGAAAATCACCCTAAATAGGAAAACGTCCACAACATTTCTTTTAAAATTAAGACAAAAATGTCAACTGTGAGCATTTCTCTATGACACTGTACTAAAGGCCCAGCCAGAAGAAAGCAGGAAAAAAAAACTGCAAGCAAAGAAATAAAAGAATCATTATTTGCAGAATATACAGTCTAAATACAAGAACGAACGAAGTATTAGAAATAATAGAGTTTATCAAGGTGATCAAATTTGAACTTTATCTATCTACACACCAGGGATAATCAACCAGAAAAATTTTGTTTTTTAAAGACACCAATTATGATACTAACAAAACACTACAAAAAACACTAACAAAGCACTACAAAACACCTCAGAATAAATCTACTGAAGCTAGGCTCAGTGGCTCAGCATGTAATCCCAGCACTTTGGGAGGCTGAAGTGAGTGGACTGCCAGGGCAACTTGGTGCGACCTCATCTCTATAATAAAAAAAAAAAAAATTAGCCGGGCGTGGTAGCACACGCTTGTAGTTCC
>NW_007036861.1:0-805 GCF_000164805.1 Carlito syrichta
GGAGAAGTGGGACTTCGGGGCCATCTGCCTTGAGTGAGCCCTCACAGAGGCTCCAAACACCTAGAGGCCATCGCTGGCATGCAGAGCCAGTGGCATGGGGGTGGGCACCCACCCGTGTGCATGAGGTGGCGCCTGGCTGACCCCACCTTTCTCAGAGCCTGCTGGCAAGTCCTGGAGGGCATGAATGTTCCCTACACTTAACTGCCTTCCCTCCCGTCACCTCCTAGAGGCGGCCTGACAGACCAGCCTGCCCAGAGTGGCTTTGGGCGGTCCTCACGCCTCCAGACACTCCCAGGATGTGCTGAGACCTCTCTGCTGCCCTTTGGCTCCCATCATGTCACATGCTAATCAGAAAGCCTACCCAGCTGTTAGGTCCTCGGCCTGCGGCAGCCCCTTCTCTAACCTCCCAGTACAAACCCATGGCCTACCCAGGGACAGCAAAAGTGCACAGAGCAGTCCTAGGATGAACATTCAGGCTCCTGTGGCCTCAGCGCCCTCATCACCCTCTGCTGTACAGTGGCCCCGAAACCCTGGGTGGCTTTTGGTGGCCCAACCCGCAGGGCTGAGAGCAAGCTCGGTACACTCTCCGCTCACTGAGCCTAGTCCCTGTCTCCTCTGGGGCTTGCAACTCCAAGCTAAGCCCAACACTTATCTCTAGGTACGTTCCTTCCAGGAGCCTTCGCCTGCTCCCTCTGAGTCAATTGCAAGTCTGAGAAGCCAGTTTTCAAGGTCTCCATTTGAATCGGGATCTTGAGGGAGACTGGGGGCTTCTTCTGAGCTGAGACACGCCTAGCCACCACCGGAT
>NW_007036862.1:0-967 GCF_000164805.1 Carlito syrichta
CTCTCCAAGGAGGAGGTTTGGGGGCTGGGCTGGGAACGATGAGTGAGACTCAGCCAAGCAGCAGGAGGGGATATTTCAGGGTGAGGAAAGAATTCACAGGAAGTCCCCTATGGAGGAAGGAGACAGGGTTTGGTAGAAATTCATCATGTCTGGCTAGAGCGCAGAAGCAGACACCGAGAGGGAGGAGATGACACAGGAGAGAGGTGGACAGGGCACTGGAATGCAGTAGGTGCTCAGCATGTGCTTGGGAAAGGAGCCAGGGCTTCCCTTTGACCTTCCCTTTGATGCCCTCTCTGCTGACCTTGCCCTGATGCGACTTCCCCTGCATGAAGTCCAGGCGCCAAGCTCTGTAGGGTGGCCACGTGTGCTGGGCTGCCACTGGGGCCACTTGTGCTAGGCTGAGAGGCCCTTGGGCAGGCCTCTGTGAGAAGCTCTGGAAGAAAGGCCCCTCGTTGGAGCCAGGAGCCTCCCTCCCTGCCCTACACAGCCTGACCTGTCCCCACCTCACACTCCCTTCCTCTGAACTGAGCTCCCGCTTGGATCAGGGCTCTTGCTTCCTGGGCACCAGCCCACACCCCAGCCCCTGCGCCCTTGCCCTGGGGTCCAGCTAAACCGAGGTCCAGCGTTGCCAGCCTTCAAGGTTATCCCACTGTCCCTTGCTGCTTTTCTGTGCTGACTCACAGGAATCTTGTGCCCGTGAGGCCCCAGGGATTGACCTACCAGTCAAATCACTGACCCACATCTGTGGCAGGCTTTCTCAGCCTTGGGGGCCTCTCAACCTTGGGGGCTGGATGATTCCTTGTTGGGGGTGCGGGGACCTGTCCTGTGCACTGTAGGATGTTGGGTAGCACCCTTGGCCTCTGCCCATTGGAGGCCAGCAGCCCATCCTCCCCCAGCATCTGGATATAATACCAAAGATGTATCCAGATGTTGACAAACATCCCCTTGACTTGGGTGGGGAGTCAAA
>NW_007036863.1:0-640 GCF_000164805.1 Carlito syrichta
TTTCTTTGTCTTGCCCCTTTACAAATGGTATAAAAGCTCTGTGTTAACTAACATTAAATGTCATCTGTTCAGGCAGTAGATGTCCGAGTATAATATTTTCATCTTTCGCCTATCCGTCTCTCCTTCAGGAAACCTCATGTCCCTTGTGAGGCTGGACCCCCGCAGAGTTGATAACTGAAATAACAGTAATAAAGAATACTGTGAATGGAATAAATAACAGACTGATGAGGATGGAAAGCAGAATTACCCAAGCAAAAGAAGGAAAGTCAGAGCTTGAAGACCAAAATATAGAACTAACCCAAACTGTCAAAAACATCGAAAAAAAGCTTAAAGAGACAGAACATAACCTTCAAGAGATGAGCTATTACTTCAAGAGGGCAAGCTTAAAAATAATTGGACTTCCTGAGACAGAAAGACAGACAGAGGTCAACTTGGAACAAACATTCCACGACATTATTGAAGAAAACTTCCTTCATCTCATCAGTGATGTGGAAATTCAAACACAAGAGATTCAGAGAACCCCTGCAAGAGAACAAATGAGAAGATCAACTCTGAGACACATAATAATTCACCTAAACAATAGGTATAAAAGAAAAAATCCTAAAGGCAGCAAGAGAAAAAGGCCAGATCACCTACCGTG
>NW_007036863.1:1827-2538 GCF_000164805.1 Carlito syrichta
GATAATTGCCATTCTGACTGGAGTTAGGTGGTATCTCAGTGTAGTTTTGATTTGCATTTCATTGATAATTAGTGAGGCTGCACATTTCTATATGTGTCTGTTGGTCACTCGGTTGTCTTCCTTTGAGAAGTGTCTGTTCATATCTTTTACCCACTTCATAATGGGGTTGTTTGTTTTTTCTTTTCAGCACGTTTGAGTTCCTTGTGGATCCAAGATGTTAGGCCTTTGTCATACCTGAAGGTGGCAAATACATTTTCCCAGTCTGTGGGTTGTCTCCCTGCTCTCTTGATGGTTTCTTTGACTTTGCAGAAGCTTGGCAGTTTACTGAGGTCCCACTTGTCTATGTTACCTCTTATGGCCCATGCATTTTGGGTATTGCTCAGTAATTGGAGGCCAGTTACAATTTCCATCAGGTTGTGTCCTGCATTTTCTAAGGTTCTTATGGCGTGAGGTTTTACGTTTAGGTCTCTGACCCATTTAGAGTTAATTTTTGTGTATGGGGATAGATAGGGATCTTGTTTCAGTCTTCTGCATATGGTTAGCCAGTTTTCCCAGCACCATTTACTGAATAAGTTCTCCTCTCCCCTGTGGAAGCTGGTGGAGGCTTTGTCGAAGATGAGTTGGTTGAGAAATTGAGATTTTGCTTCTGGCATCTCAATTCTATTCCATTGGTCTATATGCCTGTTCCTGTACCAATACCAAGCTGTTTTG
>NW_007036864.1:0-551 GCF_000164805.1 Carlito syrichta
GGGGAGGAGGAAGGAGGGGAGGAGAGGGAATGGGAAGGGAGGAGACAGAGAGGGAGAGAGGTGAGGAGGGAGGGAAGGAATGAAGGAAGGAGGGAGGAAGGGAGGAAAGAAGGAGAAATTCTGAAAGTTTCTTTTACGGTGACAAACTTCTGCTAGCTGCTTGTTGCCTCCAACAGGCTTAAGAAAGAGTGTTAATCTGAAGAACTAAAACAAAGACTGTGAGAAACCCCTACAGAAAACAAGGCAGTTGTGGATTGTATGGGCAAAGGAAGACAGCTGTTTGGAGCAGAGTTTTCTAATTTCACTCTTTATTCTTTATCGCTGCTACATTAACCTGTCTATTGTCACAACAGATAAAACACAGCACCTGCCCAACACCACGGTGTAACATTAAAACAAACGTCTGAAACCAGATGAGAAGAATAGCAGATAACAGTCATTGCAGGTTAACTGAAAGCACTAAGAAATTATCTTCCCTCCCATAAGTACTCTAAGAAATGATGATGAAAGCCAAAGGAGAAAAACTCCCTATAGAAAGCAGTAATCTTAGA
>NW_007036865.1:0-960 GCF_000164805.1 Carlito syrichta
TAATGAATATTTTTGAAATGCCCATTCCTGGGAGAGATAGAAGCTGTGTACATTCAGGTTTACATCTGCTGGCAGCGTGATCTTGACCTGGCCTAACCTGCAGAAACTGCCCAGCCCGATGGCCTTGCTGAATGTGTTTAATCCATCTAGGACTGTGTAGTGTAACGGTCACTTCACAGCACTACCAGCCACATTGCCTGAGGATTTACGCTGGTGCAGCGTAACGAGATGCATGGTTGCAAGTGTATTTGCGATTGCTTTTAGTTCAGAAGGTTCTGCTGTTTATTGTACTAAATAACAAACAGGAAATCCAGAGACCGTGGCAGGGATTGGAAACTTCCCTAGAATCAAGGTGAAGCCTGTGCTGCAGGGCCATCGCTGCCACCCTGTGTGAGCATGGCCTCCTGTGTGAGGTCCCCCATAGCCCCTGGTGTTCACACTCAGGTCTCCATGCTGGCTCAGTCCCAGAGGACACATGTAGAGAACATAACTCCTACCCCGGGTCCTCACTGGACTCAGCCCTGACCTGTGGGATTTGTCTGCCTCTGTCTGGCAGCACAAGCCCTGGGCTACATGGGAAGAATGCAGGAATTGGGCTTTTGCTTCTATGATGATGACAGGCCTTCTCAAGTGAACCGGATGAGGGACTTCCAAAAGAAAGAAGAGTGTGGATGGGTGCATTTAGGCCAAGGAGCTTCCACTCCCCTGCCTGGCTCATGGTCTCTCCAACACAATGGTACTTAAGGGTAGACCTGATGGGAGGGCAGGAGCTGCTGCCAGATACCTACAGGTGGACAGCCAGGCAGAGGTCAGGTGGGCAGACTCCGAGGGTCTAGCCCTTATACAGGCTCTGGGTTGACTCTGCCTGAGACACTTGACCGTGTGATGGCAGTGGAGGTGGTAGGATGTAGACTCTGCCTGTTACCCCCCTGACCATGTGTCACATGAAGCTGCCAATGG
>NW_007036866.1:0-544 GCF_000164805.1 Carlito syrichta
AAGTGTAATCTGAATGTCTTAGCCTTTAGCAACCTGTGGGTACAAAAGTGGTTAAACTTCCCTTAGTATTCACATGTCAGTGCTCCAAGACCCAGAGCACTAACGAATATCTGTGAATTAGACCTGGTCATCAGTTGCTGCTGATCTCGGGCTGCCAGTTCTAGCTAGTGCTATTCTGAAATTTTACTCTGTTATTGATTGTTACCACCATGATCATCATTTGTGAGACTGAAAAGCCACTGTGTCACAATAATCAGTGAAATTAGAATGCCATTGATAAAAACATAATGTTCCTGTTGTTCCTGGTAAAGCTGCACATCAGTGTTTGTAGATCTTGGTAATGGAGAATACTTTTTATGAGGCAAATAAGTCCCACAGCAAGGAGGACATCCCACAGTAATATGGTAATATAGCACTATAGCTTTTTAAATTTCTGTCTTGACTAGTCAAGCTGGAATGTCACAGCTCAGTCCCAGAAGTCCTGCAGTTATATTCCTATTCCACCGGCTTCATTTGTTTTGAGCCCCTGGGGTGTAACAGTAGG
>NW_007036867.1:0-543 GCF_000164805.1 Carlito syrichta
GCTATGTTGCTCAGGCTGGTGTCAAACTTCTGGCTTCAAATGATCCTTCCACCTCAGCCTCCCAAAGTGCTGGGATGACAGGTGTAAGCCTCCATGCACAGCCACAACAGAATGTTTCAAAGCTGGATGAGCCCTTACGACAATAGAATGCAGGGAAGGGAGCGCTGGAGCAGAACTGACTGGAGGAGGAGTTAGGGAGCACTTTGCTGTGCTGATGGCCACCCTGAAGGGAGGGAGGTAGAGGTGGGTGTGCATGGAGGTGTGGGTGGTAGGGGTGTGGCAGGGCGCCTGCTGGGGGCTGTCAGCCGTCCCACGGGGCTCCTGTTGCCAACCTCGTTCTGAGCAGCCTCACATACACAGGATGTATTTCCCTCATCACCCGCAGGCTCGGAAAGCTTGTGTGGTGGCGTGGCAGGGTATGCACTGGATCGCCCTCATGGGGCATGGGGTAGGCATGGCTGCCTCCCCTGCTCACCATATCCCTGAGGGCCAGGGTCACTATATCAGGAGGCTTCCGGCTGAAACCCAACAGACAGTATCTAC
>NW_007036868.1:0-543 GCF_000164805.1 Carlito syrichta
ACTAAGGAAGAAGATTAAATGTAAAAATCCAAATCTATGGTCTGATCCGCTTCGCCTAGCTGTGGCATAGAATGGAGCACATGATATATGCCAAGTCACTACCAATCTCCTTTGGTGTCCAGGGAAAAAAGATTAATGGTTAATGTGCAAGGTTTTCCTCTGTATTTCCTCTGTATTTCTCTGTATTTTCTCTGTATTTTCCTCTGTATTTTAATCTCTCTCCCATGCCCCATACCTTCCAAATCATCAATTGTCTTTTCCAGCTTGGCTACCGATCTCTCAGCAAACTCAGCACGGGTCTCTGCCTGGGAGAAATATAAAACCAGTCAGAATCAGAGATGAAGACAAAGAAGAGAAATTCTGTTTCTTCCACTTTCTACTTCTGGACTTTTCAGAACCAAAGCCAGACAGTCTAAGCCCACATTAATGCCTTATCTATATACCTCTAAATGTTGGATTACTTTCTGTAATCCCCTCAGCTCACCTCCTTGAGTTTATCAGTAAGAATCTTGATCTCTTCCTCATATTTGTCTTCTTTTTGAG
>NW_007036869.1:0-698 GCF_000164805.1 Carlito syrichta
ATTGTAAATCTGGCACAAGAGGGTTTTTTAAAGATTAATGCACAAAGATTATTTTTTTTTGTTCTATTTCCTATGATTGCATTTCTAAGGAAAACTGCTAGGGTAATTGCCAGTGCCTTGGACCTGGGTTTTATGACTTGGCAGAATGTCCTTCAAGGGGCCCTAGCAATGCTGTCAGAACCAGCTGAGTCAGCCATGTGGTTAGGGATGCCGAGGTCCCGGGGTGCCGAGGCTGGGCTGGGAAGGCAGGAGGGTCTGCCGGGAGGCTGGGCTGGGAAGGCAGGAGGGTCAGCTCCCGGCCTGAGCATCTTTGCCCAGGTAGAGGATGCTAACGTCACAAACGAGGCTCTGCCTGCGAGTCTGTCGGCTTCATTCCCAAGTGAGGAGAGGAACTGTCTGCATCGCTCCTTTGTGGTCACTTCCAGGCACCTGACGCCGAGTTCCTGCTGTTCTCACCGCCACCGCACCGGACTTTGGTATTTCCAGCCAGCCAGTCAACAAATATTTACAGAGCTTGCACTACATGCCTGGCTGACAGCCGGAGAGGGACGTGAGTGCGCTTGGAACTCAGACAGGGGTGGGATTGGCGGGGGACTCGGGCAGGGGAAGACGGGCCCAGGGAGACTTTAGAGGGAGGGCTGAGCTGCAGTCTCTGCCCTGCTCCCCCTCCCGACACACCAGGGGTGCAAGGAATCCAA
>NW_007036870.1:0-541 GCF_000164805.1 Carlito syrichta
TGGGAGGGGTCTGCAAGGAGCCACCAGTGCCTGCCTGCCACACGTGCTGATGGCTGGTGTAACAGAATCCCTGACTGGCCACCGCCAGCCTTGGTCTGCAGCCTGGACTCATAAGTAGGACTAGCACCAGAAAGAGGGCGGCACAGGTACAAATGCAGATCTGTGTAGACACCCTCAGGCACTTGGGAGTGGATCCTGCAGCATGCCACTGCCCTTGGAAGACCAAGCCTATTCCACTTCTGCTTCAGCCTCCAATGCAGCAGCCCCAGCCCTAGCACCTGGGCCTGGGAAGAGGTCAGGAGACCCACTGGCTGCTCCATCATGCCCCTGATGCTGCTGCCCTGATCAAGCTCTGCAGTGTTGTTTTTTAAATTATAGAATCCTCTCTCCACGTCTGCACCTTTCCTGGGCGAGCACTCTCGGGTTTTTAATTGAATTTGCCGTTTCTGGCACATGTCTGTTGCACAGAATGCCTGGTATAGACAGACAGAAGTGACTGTGAGAACTGGAACAAGGTTTCCACACCACCTTCTGGAAAAAA
>NW_007036871.1:0-1777 GCF_000164805.1 Carlito syrichta
GTCATCTGGATTAGTCAGTTAGATAGCTTGTTATCTAACGAGTTAAGACTGCTGGTTGAGTCAGCTAGCTAGTACATTAACTAAGTCAGATGATGAAGTCAGTTAGCTAGCATGTTAGATAATGAGTAAGCTAACTACATAGTCATCTGTGTAAGTCAGCTAGTTAGCTAGGCAGTCAACTATTTATGTCAGCTTTTTAGCTAGTTAGCTAGGTAGATGGCTAACTACTTAACTCAGCTTGCTAGCTAGATGGTTATCTGGTTAGGTAACTATTTAAGACAGCTGTCTACCAAGGCTATTTTCTAGTTAAGTCAGCTAGTTAAGTCAGCTGGCTAGCTAGGTAGTAACCCAGTTAAGTCAGTTGGCCAGCCAGCTAGCTAGTTGTTTAATTCACCTAGATAAGAAAGCAGGCAAGTCAACTGGCAATGTAGGTAGCTAGCCAGTTAAGTCAGCTAGATAGCTACCAGGCTTGATACTGATGTCTGAGTTAAGTCAGCTGGCTAGCCAATTGGTTAGCTGCTTAAGTCAGCTATTTTAGTCAGCTGTCTAGCCAGCTGGCTAGGTAGGTAGCTAGCTATATTAGTTTGCTTGCAAGTCAGCAGGCTAACTATTCAATTCAGCGAGTTAAGTCAGCAAGCTTGCCTGTTGGCTAGGTAGGTAGCTAGCTGGTTAACTGTGCTGGCTAGCCAGCTTGCTAGCTTAAATCAGCTAAGTAAGTCAGCTGGCTAGCCAGGTGACTAGATAGGTAGCCAACTATTTAAGGCAGCTGTCTAGTCAGCTGACTTGCTGGTTAAGTCAGCTAGTTAAGTCACCTGGCAATCAGCTGGCTAGCTAGTTAAGTCAGCTCATTAAGTCAGTTAGCTATCCAACAGGTTAGCTCGGTAAAAAAGTTAATTAAGTGAGATGGCTAGTCATCAGGCTAGCTAGTTATTGCAGCTAGTTAAGTCAGTTGGCTAGCTAGGAAGCTAGCTATATAAGTCAGCAAGTCATGTCAGCTAGTTAGCTAGTTAAGTCAGCTAGAGAAGTCAGCTGGCTAGCTAGGTAGCTAGCTAGTGAAGCCAGTTAGCTATGCCAGTTGGCTAGCTAGGTAGCTAGCTGGTTTAGTTAGTTAGTTAAGTCAGGTTGCTAGCTGGTTAAGTCAGCAAGTTAAGTCAGCTGGCTACCCAGCTGCCTAGCTGGTAACTAGCTTGTTAAGTCTGCTGGCTAGTCAGTTAGATAGCTAATCACCCTAGTTAAGTCAGCTCACTAGCCAGCTGGTTAGCTAGGTAGCTAGGTAGCTAAGTTAGCTGGCAAACCAGCAGACTAACTAGGTAGCCAGCTAGTTAACTCAGCTGGCTATCCAGCTGGCTAGTTAGGTAGCTAGGCAGTTATGTCAGCCTGCCACCCAGCAGGCTAGCTAATTATGTCACCTAGTTAATTCACTGGCTTGACAGTTGGCTAGCTAGGTACCTAGATAATTAGGTCAGATGTCTAAACCACTGGCTAGCTTGTTAAGACACCTAGTAAGTCAGCAGGTTAGCCAACTGGCTAGCTATTTAGAAAGCTAGTTAATTCAGCTGACTAGCAATCAGGCAAGCTATATAAGTCAGCTAGTTAAGTCAGGTGGGTAGCCTGATGACTAGCTAGGCAGCAAGATAGTTAATTCAGTTGGCTAGCCAGCTTGCTAGTTAAATAAGTCAGCTAGTTAATTGAGCTGGCAAGCCAACTATCTAACTAAGTAGAGAGCTAGTTAAGTTAGCTGGATAGCCAGCTGGCTCAATAGTTAACACATCTAGTT
>NW_007036872.1:0-535 GCF_000164805.1 Carlito syrichta
AAAATTTATATGGAATTCAAAGTACCTTAGAATAGTCAAGCAAGTTTGAGGAAGAAAAAACAAAGATGAGGGATTTGTGCTACTTGATTTCTAGTCTTAGTATAAAGTTACCAATACAGTTTTGTAATGATATAAGGATAGATGAATAGACTGATGAACAAGATAGAGTTCAGAATAAGCCCACATGTATATGGTCAATTTATTTATTCCCAAAATGCTGGTAAATCCAATGTGAGAAAATAAAATTTATCCACTCCATAGTTCTGGAAAACTGCATATTTATATGGAAAAAAATAATCTCAAACATTTATCAATCTATTTCCAAAAGAAACTCCAAATGAGTGCTATCAACTAAATGTTAGTGGTCCCGAAAATTCATATTTTGAAATTCCCAATGTGATGGTACTAGAAGGTAAGGACTCCAAAATATATCAGGCCATGAGTATGGAACCTTCAAGAATTGATTTGATTTATCGTAGAGATGAGGTCTCGCTGCCCAGGCGGGTCTCGAACCCGTGTGCTCAGGCAATCCACT
>NW_007036873.1:0-533 GCF_000164805.1 Carlito syrichta
CAAAAAAAAAAAAAAAAAAAAAAAGTTAAAAGACACTTCAGATTCTCTGTTTTCTTCAGTTTTTTATAAGCTATATTTTACTTCACCTTTATTTTACCCATTTTTAATTTCTGTTTTGGGGCCAACTTTATAACATACATAAAATATATTGGAACAGTCAGGCGTGGTGGCTCATGTCTATAATCCCAGCTCTTTGGAAGGCCGAGGTGGGTGGACTGCTTGAGCTCAGGAGTTGAGACCAGCCTGGGCAACATAATAAAACCTCATCTCCACAAAAAAAAAAAAAATTCAAACAATTAGCCAGGCATAGCAGTACACATTTGTAGTCCCAGCTACTCAAGAAGTTGAGGTGGGAGGATTGCCTGAGCCTAGGAGAACAAGGCAGCAAGGAGCTGGGATCATCGTGATCATTCCACTTGTACTCTAGCCCGGGTGACAGAGGAAAACTCTGACTCAAAAAAACTAAATAAAAAAAAAAGCATACACACACACACACACACACACACACACACACACACACACACACACACACA
>NW_007036874.1:0-697 GCF_000164805.1 Carlito syrichta
CTATGAAGGCGACTTTCTTTTATTCCCCCAAAATATAACACAAAAAAGAGTTTTTGTTTTTGTTTTGTTCTTCTGAGATAGGGTCTTTCTCTGTAGCCCAGGCTGGAGCGTAGTGGCACAATCATAGCTCACTGCAGCCTTGAACTCCTGGGCTTAAGGAATACTCCTGCCTCAGCCTCCTGAGTAGCTGGGACTACAGACACTCACCACCATGCTCAGCTTATTTCTGATTTAGTTTTTTGCAGAAAAACCTTTAAACTACAATAACAGGTTATTTGCTATTGAAATGACACATAATATAAATAAAATGCTGTTGTTTTTGAACCTATTATAAAATTTCAAATTTCTAATCTGTTTACAAAGCATTTTAGAAATCATTGCTTTGTAAAATAATCATATAAGTGACTTAAACTTGCTTAGTAGACCCTGAGTTTGTAACTGAAAAAAAAACTGAATGTAATTAGGACAGAGAATGTTAAATCTAGATAGACTCTTTCATCACAAAATGAGGTTTTAGGTTAAAGTTAGATGACTAGGCCTGAGATTAACATTCTAGCATCCTAGCCACTCCAAGAGGAAAGGAGATGGAAGCTAATATTTTTTGTTTTTAACATTGCCTGTATACCAGAAACTGGGCTAGTGGTTTCCCCTCATTTCATTTAACCTGCATCATACTCCCCACCTACTAAACCTCTTC
>NW_007036875.1:0-561 GCF_000164805.1 Carlito syrichta
CTCTCTTTTTCCTCCGTTACAGATCCTCTCTGTAACAGCCCCTTTAATAAATCTCTTGGTCCTGGCCGGGTGTGGAGTCATTACTGGTGCCAAAATCCTTTCATTGGTGCTGTGACTCAGATCGGGTGCTCTCCCACCCTCGTGCAGATCCATCCCCATAGGTGGGATCCCCGACCCAGGGCCAGTGGCCACTCCAGCCCTCCCGGACCTTCCCCACCGTTTTGAATGCGTGACCTGCATCCACCAGAGACCACTAGATAGGTGAGTTCCCCAGACACAAAAGCCTGAAACTCGCCCGGGATCCCCCGGGGGAACTGACTGTTGATCGTCCGGCAGCCCCTCTGGCCCCAGTGTGGAGGGGAATGCACCCCACCTTGGCCTTCATGGCCACAGTGGACCCTAAAGTCTTCCTCTTCTCTTTCATCTCTTAAACCTTAAAACTCCTGCAGCCGCTGGGCTGCAGCGAGCCCCAGGGGTCCCACGTCTGCTAACCCACAGTGGCTTCCGTAAAACTCTCTCTCTCTCTGCCCCCTCCCTAAGGAATCCCATGGCTGGCAGGCC
>NW_007036876.1:0-524 GCF_000164805.1 Carlito syrichta
CACACACACACACACACACACACACACACACACACACACACACACACACACTTTCTATCAGGACAAGTAACCTGAATCAGTTCACCATTTGCCTAAAAGTGTTCATTTTCCCACTCATATCATTCTGGGATACCCAAACTCTCCAACAAATCATATCTATTTAATTGCTGTCACTTGGGAGACTTCTCGGCAACGAGACTTATGATCTGAAGCAAGATGAAATTTCTATCTCTCCAGTTAAAAATGATGCTCAAAGCAATCCATTACTTTGGTAAGAATTATTCACAGATTGGAATCAAATCTGAAATGCCAAGCCCAGAAGAAAGCCAGGTCTAAAAACAACTGAAATCGTTTTCTATGAACAACAACAAAAAGAGCGGAGCAAATCTAGATTGTTCAAAAGTTTATTTAATCTAAACTTAGTTCTCAAACAAGGATACCACTGATAACAGATAACAGATATCAGAATACCAACTGATAACCACTGATATGCCTTTCTCAGTGTGAGATAAAGCCATACAAGG
>NW_007036877.1:0-549 GCF_000164805.1 Carlito syrichta
CTCAGCTCTT
This sequence comes from Carlito syrichta, assembly GCF_000164805.1. Taxonomy (NCBI): domain Eukaryota; kingdom Metazoa; phylum Chordata; class Mammalia; order Primates; family Tarsiidae; genus Carlito; species Carlito syrichta. The sequence goes on from NW_007036877.1 coordinate 11, forward strand.
GATTGCCTGCAGATTGCCGCTTCTGTGCCAACTGTTTGCACCGCCCTCCCCCACCCCACCAGGCGAAGAAGACTGGGAGAGGGGCTGGAAATCTGTGCTCTGGTGCCCTGAAGTCCACAAGGGGAAGCAGTTCAGAACTTCTAGGAGGGAAAGAGGCTGCCAAGGGAGGAGTGTTCCCAGAATATACCCAGGAGCCCACCCAAGCGGGCCCAGTACCCTGCACCTCTCACGGAACAGTCTAGGACTCAGACTCTCCTAAAGCCTTCCGCACCGGCCAAAGCAGACTGTTAGCAGAATCTTCCACAAAGGTATTGATTTTACCAGCCTTCACCCATACTCTGGTGGCCCTCGGGAGGGGTGAGCCAGCCGAAACTCAGGCCCAGCTGTCTGCTTGGAGGGAAAAAAAAAAACAGTGCCACAAATTAAACCAGCGCCGTGGCCTCACCTCTTCTCAGTCCTCAGGACCAACCTCTGATAATTAGACTTCAAAATGTGCGCCGACCCCAAGGCAGACCTGTCTCCCCAGCCAACTGGGAGAG
>NW_007036878.1:0-522 GCF_000164805.1 Carlito syrichta
CTTTGGGAGAGCTGGCCATTTTTTTTCCCTTTCTTTCTTTTCTTTCTTTTTTTTTTTTTTCTCTTTCTTTTTGCTGTGGTGTAAGTAGAGAAGATTTTATTGTTAGAATTTAAACTCAGCAAGATAATGATCCCTTTGCTATTTCCCAGAAAGTCCACTGGTTCATAGGACTATGTAAGAGATTTCTTAAGTTTAAAAAAAATAGCATTTATTTTCTGTGTGTGTGTTCTCTGGGATTTGAGTAAATTCTGGAAAGAAAGAGACCTGTTAAGAAGCCAGTCAGTGTGTGGCTTTTATTTCCCCAATGTTCCACATGATATGTGCCACCATGATGCCTGCAGCTCCAGAAAGGATACTGAAATTTTATCTTGTATTTATTTGAAAATCTGTGTGGTTGTCTTTGAGAACATAACATTTGAAGATATTGAAAACATTATGTAAATATATATATGTGTATATATATATATATATATATATATGTATGTATGTATACATAACCTTAGTTACTATATTTTATCATCC
>NW_007036879.1:0-549 GCF_000164805.1 Carlito syrichta
AAGCCTTCCAGGTGCTTCTGTGCAGACTCAAGGGGGAGCAATGAACTAGGATGGCTCTCAAGCCTGGCTACACATTAGAATCACAAGGGGAGCCTTTAAAGTACCAATGCCCAGACCACACCTGACACTGACTAGCTCAGAACATCAAGGAACACTCAGGCATCCACAGTTTTTAAAGGTCCCAAGGTGAATCCATTGTGCAGTCAAAGTTGGGAAGGAGTCGTCTCCATGTGCTAAACAGGTCATCACAGCACAAGCAGGAGTCAGGGCTGCAGGGGAAAGAGTCAGTGCCTGGAAGTCCACTGAGCAGAGGGCAGTAGGCAACATCAGAAGAAGCCCTCATTGGACTTCCCATTAGATGAGCTTGTCCCTCCTGGTTTCCTTTCTTTTTTTTTTAGTTGAAGTCTCACTCTGTCACCCAGACTGGAGTGCAGTGGCCGCTCCCGACCACTGAAGCCTCGACCTGCTGGGCTCCGGCGATCCTTCCGACTCAGCCTTCCGAGTAGCCAGAATTACAGGCACGTGCTACCATGCCTGGCTGATTTTTTG
>NW_007036880.1:0-2305 GCF_000164805.1 Carlito syrichta
CAGAGTGTGAAATATTTTTTTAATCTATAAAATGTTTGTTGAATTGAATGAGTGAATGAATAAATGATATCTAAGTTTGTTCCAGGCCTAGCCTATAATCACTACTAGCTTCTAAAGATACTTGGACATAAGAACGGATGTTAATAATATATCCACATTTATTAGAAGAAAACAACTGTTAACTGATAAAATTCTAGGTAGTATAAAAGGACTGAACAAGTTATCCGGGTATTGTGGTTTAGATATTTGGAAGCAGGAGACAACATTGATTATGCCAGTCTTGTCGATGTGCCTGTCATCAAAGTATTTCCCTACAGCGTGTTTTGCATTTCACACGGTTTTCATTTCACTGCTGAATGCAAACATTTTCTTCATGCTCATATTTTTAATGTAAGTTATCATGGCAGGGTGGTGGGAAACTTATCCTTGAGGCCCAACTAGGGAAAAGATTGTTATAATACTGATTTTCTGAGGGTCAGTTTATAATCTTGCTTTTCCCTCATCGCCCAGACTTATACATCAGTCCTGCTGTCTCCGGCTTCCATATCAATATTGTACTTCACCTTGGCTTCTTCACCCAAGGTGAAGTACAATATTTTAAGAGAAAGAGAGAGTGGGCACATTCACATAACTTTATTCAAGTGTATTGGTATAATTGTTCCATATTTATTGTTAGTTATGTTGTTGATCTTTTGCTGTGCTTAATTTATAAATTAAACTTCATCATAGGTACGTACACATAGGAAAAATGTTATATATAGGACTGTGTAGTATCTGCAGCTTCAGGCGTTCACTGAGGGTCTTAGAAAGTATCCTCTAAGATTTAGGGGGAACTTCTATAACTATCTTTTTTATTTTTCTTGGAGTTAGCGCCTTGCTCTGTCACCCAGGTTGGAGTCCAGTGACAAAATCATGGCTCATTGCAGCAATGATCATCCAGGCTCGTGATCCTCCCGCCTCAGCCTCCAAGTAGCTGGGACCACAGGCATGCGTCATCATTCCTGGTTAATTTTTTTATTTTTATAGAAGATAGGGTCTCACTATGTTTTTCAGGCTGGTCTTGAACTTCTGGGCCCAAACAATCCTCTAGCCTCAGCCTCCCAAAATGCTAGAATTACAGGTATGACCTGTAACTATCTTTTAACAGTCAGATATAACTAACCCTTATTTTGTCATCATTTTTAAATTTTATATTCAAAATTTCTCCTAAAATGACTTAGATCCAAACATGGTTTTTGGTTTTTCCTAGATATTTGGAGCTCTGAGTTAATATTTAAACTAATTTCAGAAAAAAATGACTTTGTTAATTAGTAAATGATAAGACAAAACTCAGAAGATGAAATTGTTACTTAAAATTACACTACCTTCATTTATATAATAACATGTGAGAGTAGCTCTACTCTGTTACAGTTAATTGGATTTAGTTCAAGACCTACATGGGAAAATGTAGGCTTTTCTAGTCAAGAATCAAAGTATGTGGTTTGCCTTGTTTAAAAAAGGTGACAGTGTTTCAATTACTTTTAGAATAATCAAAATCTTTAAACAACCCCTTGTCCTGTGGCCTGTGCAGCTCCTGTACCTTCGTCATTTTGAGCCCTACAGAACTGCAGCACGTACTATTCCCTCTCCCAAGATTGCTTGTTCCTTCACTCTTAACCTGGTAAACTATTCATATTTGAAATTTTGGACAAAAGGTTCCTCCTTCCATGTCTCTTTACTTGAAGTAGATCACGAATATAGCACAGGACAGTGGCTGTGATTTAGATTTATTTATAAATGATTTGATCAGTGTCTACTTTCCACAAAAAGTGTAAATGACCTGAAGTTGAGGTGAGGCATCTCTCACCATTTTCTCCCCAAGGCACACCTAGCCAGGGATGCGATGCCTAATCATGTTTTAAAGAGTGACTGAATAACTGAGCACTGTTATTCCAGTAAATGGAATAATAATGGATTCCATGTTTAACCATGCTGTCCATCAAAAGAGGACTGGATTTAAAAAAATGTGGTACATATACACGATGGAATACTACGCAGCCGTAAAAAAGAACAAAATCATGAATTTTGCAGCAACCTGGATGGAACTAGAGTCTATAATACTGAGTGACCTCTCACAGAAACAAAGATCTGAGTATCACATGTTCTCACTCATATAGTGGACCTTGAACATCCAACGTAATACTCTAAGAAAATGACTGACAGTGGCGGGAAACTATGGGGTGGGAGGGGAAAGAAGATGGGATTAACGGTAGTAAATATCTGTCTGGGGACGGGGAGACACCTCTTATCAACAAGAGTGCCTGAA
>NW_007036880.1:2325-19948 GCF_000164805.1 Carlito syrichta
AAACATTCAATATTTAATAACAATTGACTTTGAAAATTCTCGTTTATCAAAAAAAAAAAATGATGTCTTTAGATAGACATTCTCTTCAATGTGTAACAGCTCTGTCCATTGTAGGAATTATTTAGGATTCCAAACAGCAGATAATTTTACATGTCTTTTATCTGGCTAAGTTAGTCTGTGTTGGTAACCAAGCACTCTTGTGATGCAGGGAACTCTCTGGATGCCAAAGGATCAGAGAGACCTTTACCTGTAAAAATGCCTGAAAAGATAGTCTGAACTCCATTGTGATTGTTCTATTTTCAGAACATGTAAGACATCTAAGCTTTTTTGTTTGTTTTGCCCATGAATGTCCATTTGTAACTCTGAGTTAGTTGCCAGTATACTTAAGTATAAGATAGTCAATAATTTTTTAGTGTTATTTTATTTTTTTCTTGACAAATAGAGTCCTTTCGACTTCTGGAATATTAAGAAATACAATGAAATTTCAAACTCACTACTCAAAGGCCTTTTTTTTTTTTCTTCACTAGTTCAGTATTTTCATTGTTTCAATCAATTAATCAATCAATCATACTCTGGGCACTGGGTTTTTTTTTTTTTTTTTTTTTTAAAGATGCACAGACCTCATCATTATTCTTCCATTTAGAGAAAGGAAAATATTTGCAAGCAGATAATAACAAAACCATAATTAGGATTAGGAGCTGAAATGGACAGGTACAGAAGAGGCACCCAAAGGAATATAAGCCGGACGAACACAGTCAAGAATCAACATCCATCTGAATGCTGTCCTTAGCTGCCAAAATCAATTAGTTCCCTTTTGGCAAAAATTAATGGTCCTTCCCACAGACAATATGATTGCCTTCCTATGAAAGTCCAAAGTAGGGAAATGCACTGAGACGACGAGTATTTGAGTGGTTGTTCAGGGCTGGAGTAGGAGAGACAGGGCAATAGGTGATGGCTAAAGGACACACGATTTCTTCCAGAGGTGGTCAAATTCTGAAATTGACCGTAGTGATGGTTGTGCAAATCTGTGAAATATGAAAAACAATTGATGTGTACACTTCACATATTATGGTCTTTGAATTATATCTAAAAAAAGCTGTTTAATAAAAAAAATGATGATAATTGACTGGTGATTTTAATTGACTCCTGGGACTAAATCCATAATCGTCGGAGCGACCTTTATTATCTGCCTCTTATCTATCTTTATGTTGGAAAGATACATATCCATTTTTGACTATGGTGGGAACTAAGTGAATCAGACTCCAGTAAAAAGAATGGAGGGGGAACAGCAGAATGGAGGAAAATGGATGCAAGCATGTGCAGGCTCTTATATCAGCAGTTGTTATTTAGAGACTTTTGTACAAAAAACATCTAAAAAGTTAAAAGAAAGGAATTTATCACAGTGAATATAAAGACCTATTTTATTCAGAAAATTTAAAATACAGCGCTTTATATTAGCAAATTGCTTACTTGATCTTGGTTATTTTGATTCACCTAATTCAATTTTAAAGAAGCCAGAATGTAAATAGCACAGAGAGGAAACACGGCTTGTGTCTCCAGGTAGAGAGTTTTTAGATGACTTAGTCCAAGATTTATAGAACTAAGCATTGTTATTAAGAGTAAAGCCTTTGTTATTAGCTTTATGGAGGGCTGAGGCCCAACTCTGCCACTTACAGCAAAGGATAAATTTGCTAGCTTCTTGATATTTAACCTCATTGTCTGTGGAAGGGGTAACAATAGTGGTCTACTTTGCTGGATAATAAAACCAACTTAAACAGAATATAAAGTATTTAGCTTAGACTCTGGCACTTAATAAGTGGGTCACAAATATTTGCAAATTTTTTTTGTAAATGAGTAGATGATAAAGGGCAGTAACAATTATAATTATATTCTTGGTTCTTGCAAAGTGAAGGCTTCCCAGTAGAAATCACTTTGAATGCATACATTTATTTAATGGGCATTGCATATTTATTATTTTTCGTGAGAAAAGCTGTGTCTGTTGGAACAAAAATTGCCTAAAATATTTTTCTAGCGGTAACATTTAAAATACCCTTTCCCTAAAAGACGATATAAAGAAAATGACGATGACCAGAGGTATACTTTAATAATATGCAAAAACAGAGTACCCTATTTTAAGACAGGTGGGAGACAGATAAAAGTTCCACAAGGGCTTGTGGCTTTTTTGAAAGTGACTATCTGCATGGGTGTTCTTACAAGAAGAAGAGGCCAAATACAAGAATACTGGACTCTATGGCGCACAAGTTTAGTGACTTGCAGGGTGGTGGGGCACTTTTATTTATAGAAGCGCTAAATCTCAGGATAATCCAGACTAGAGGGATGGGTACTTGAAGGGTGTGCCAAGAGAGCCGAAGGGGAAGGAGACTGGAGTCAGAGTCAAGGAGCTGAGAGAAGAACTAAGAACGACAGGAGAATGGCGCTGCCACCGGGCAGAAGTAGCTGGGCCTTGAGGCCGTGGGCAGGGTCATCACACCAGGTAGGCTTATCCGGCCCCTTCTGAGGAGGGAGTTACTATCTGAGAGACGGCTAGACAGAAAGTGTTGAGGCCCTTTCGTTCAGTTTCTGGTGAGATGCAGATATGGCTCTTGTGGAAATTTAAAAAACAAAGGGAAATAGAAGAACTTGCGTTTTTTTGCTGAGGAGGAAAATCAAACAAAAATTAATACAAGGGCAGAAACACACAAGTTTATGGCTTCCAAGAGTCGTTTCAATGCAGGAAGGCTGAATAATAACAGGCAGAAAGACCCCGAAATGACTTTCAGAAAAGACTTGAAGTTATGGAAGGTATGCGAATGCCTCTCAAGGGCAATTTGGGAGGGAAAACAGCTTAAATAAGCAAGGATCTCTTCAAGACTGGGAGTAGCAGTGATCATAGTACAAAAAGCCCTCGAGCCGGGCTCGGTGGCTCTGCCTGTCATCCCGCGCCTTTGGGAGGCTGGGGTGAGTGGACGGCCTGAGCCCGCGAGTTCGAGACCCGCCTGGGCCGCGAGACCTCGTCTCTACAGTAAATCAAAAAAATCAGCCGGGCGAGTTGCACGTGCCTGTAATTCTGGCTACTCGGAAGGCCGAGGCGGAAGGCTCGCCGGAGCCCGGCAGGTCGAGGCTGCAGAGGCCGGGAGCGGCCGCTGCACTCCAGTCTGGGCGACAGAGTGGGACTCCAACTCAAACAAGAACAAAAACAAAACAAAACAAAAAGCCCTCGAAGGGTTTGACCAGAGAGGAGGATGCCATGTCTCTCTTCTTTGAGGGTCTGGAGTAGAGGTTTGCAGACAGAAGGCAGCTCAAGGACAGCAGAGGCCTAGGTATAAAGCGGTGGCCACCACCCCTCCGATGTTTATCTCATGACATTCTGGCTCAGTTACTCAATTGGTTTTCCTAGATTTGCTCAACTGCATTGACAGAATACCTAGAATACAGGTCAGGAAGGCAGAAACAGTCATGTGATTCAGGGATGGGCATGCTCCTCAAAGGTTGAACAGACTCCTTTTGACTTGAGCCCCTGAATACATACAGGCCATATAAGCCCAGAGATTCGGTCTGTGTGTGGCACCTTCCTGATCAGGTCATCCGTTCCACCACAGGCAGCACGCGGGCAAGTCAGCAATGGTGTCAGAGGTCATGTGTCGTTTAGACGTTTCTCTTCTTATTTGGAATTAACATAACTATATAAGCAATTCTGGTTTTTATCTTTTCACAGTAAGACATGCTTGTTCTATAATGATGGACTTTCAGGAATCTGAAGGACACCTGTGTCTATCAGGATAAATCCATGATTCCTTCCTTAAAACTCAGTGTAATTGATGCTGAACATCTTTTTGGATGGCTTGTTCTGAACTGAGTGTTCTAAGGCCGGAGGTCCTGGAGGGCGGGGCGGGCCTCAATAAGATGGCTCCAACCCGGACCAGGAGAACAGTGGGCGAGAGTGAGCCAGCAGAAATGAGTGACCGGAGCTAAGACTCCAGCTGCAAAGCCAGTCAATACCTGTTACAGCAACTCTAGCAACCCCGTTCAGCCAATCGCCAACAGATGTGACAGCTGTCCCAACCAGTGATTGCTCTCCCCGACCCCTCACAGCGCTAATAAATTTTTCTTGGCTCCTGTGTTGCTGTTTCGCCTGGTCTGGTTTCGTTTACCTTACAAGTGTCTAACATCTTTGGATGTGGTTTGAAAAGGCAATAAGTATCCCTTTGTTTGGATTTTGTAAGAAATTACAAAGGATGTAAATGGATAAATATTAAGCAAGAGTAGGGAGGCAGATACAATTTGATTAAAAGAAATTAAAACTTATTTGAAACATATTTTAAAAATTTAAATCTAATACAACATTCCTTTCATTTCTACTGATTTTTTCCCTTTATTCTTTGGTATGTCAGGAATTTTTGAGGTGGAACCCTCCTAAATGTGTACTAGGTCATATCTGGCATTAAACCTTCAAGGACAGCATCAAAGTGCTAGAAGTAAACTGTAGAGACATGCAATTGTGGAGACACATAACCTCCAAACTACCTGCACATTCTTGTCCCAAAAGTTTCAAGATTGTCTTCTATAAGGTAAGGAAAAGAAATAGGTAAACGTTGACTTAAATTTTATCATTAACATATACTTCTAGAAGGGGACACAGCCCTTGGAAGAGAGAACAGTATTGTCTATGGGGCAAGGAACATCCAGGATCTATGAATATTGGTGGCTGCAGAAACATCACATTGCCCACTACCTACTGCCGTTGAGGACCATTCATCAATAAAGCATTATGTATGAAGCGACCTAACAAGCTTCCTGCATTTTCACCTCCCAATCTGCTGGGAGAGGTGAGGAAGTACCCCTAATGCAAAGTGGTGACTATGGCAGGAAAGTTTCCAGGGTCAAGATTTGCCAAGAGTTCAGAGCATAATCAGCTGGCTTTGATGTTTAACAGAATGTATTAGAGTATTTTGTTTCTGATCAAAAGGACATTTTGCTAAACTTCAGTCAACTTTTTAGAAAAGAATTTTTCAAATGTAAAACTGAAGTACCATGTGTTCTCAGTTCAGTAAAATTTAGGATCACCTATAAGAGTCTTAACTACATTGGTAAATGCCTTTTCTATTATGTAACATACTGTCTTCCTTCTGCTATCTTCAGTCAAGACCTTTAATTAATAATTATCCCTGTAAATCTTCTAGGGTGTGCCAGCGGTGATTACATCATTAAAGCAAATAGGGTAAGATACATATACATTATATAAGTGACTCAAATTGCCCCTGAAAACTGTAAGTAAATGGTTTGATTTTAAAGTATTGTGTCTGTTTTTAGCTTAGAATAGTTTTTAATGTTCATTATACATTCTTAAGTTCTCAGTTCCAAAGAAAGCAGTGCTTACAGATAAACATGATGGTTTATTCAGTTCTCATAAGACAAGGGAAAGAGATGAGTATAACATTGACATTTCATAAGAAAGAATCACATTTTGATATAAATAATTATAATGAAAGATAGCTTAAAAATATAAAAACAAAAGCTCAAAGGTAAGTATTGGGAAAGCCAAAATGAGAAACCATAAGAGGAATTTCTTTGGGATAAATAGATGATATTCTAAATAAAGATATTAATGTTTGTATTCCTTGTTAGAGTGTGTGACTCATAAGAATTTTAAAATAATGTTCTTTTCTATCAAACCTCTTAATAAATATCAATCATAGTTCAAATATTACTTTTGGGCACAAAATTTTTGAGAAGGTACATGTATTTGATTCAGAAAATTACACTACTATGTATATAATAGTTTTATTTGGATTGAAATAATGAAAATATTAAATTAAAAAGATTCACTTAGCAAAATTATTGATGCTTTGCAAAAACTGTCTAGGTTAAAATGTTGTACTTTAGTAAAAGTAAGTAACGTTGTATTATTGACTTTAAGTTATAAATAGAAGTGCCAAGAAAAAAAAGAAAAAAGACTTTTAGCTGCCTCAAAATGGATATAAGCTCTACTCCCCAAAATAGTTAGTGCCAGGATTAGTAAAAATGGTTATCTCAGATGAAATCAACTTTCTTTGCTGGATTTTGTTGACAGTCTTTTCTTGTATTAGCGGTACCTTTAAAAGGTAGTTTATTTAGTGGTATCACTAATTTCTTCACAGTAACCTTAATATACATCCTAGAAAAAGAAAACAAAACAAATCATGAAAATATTTTTAATTGAATGATAGAATTTCCACAGCATGGTTTGTACATCCTATAATTCGTCTGGCATACCTGCATCTTAGTTGGTGGTAAATAAAGTGAAATACCAAACTATATTTTAAAACTAGTGCTTTATATAGTAGTGTGCTTATCACTGACAACTCAACACTACTGCATATTGATGTCTTTTCTGATTCACTTTCATGAAGTCGAGTAGAGTTGATATTCACACAATTTTGAGTTCTGCTTTTTATATGACTTTTTATGCATGACTTGAGCTGTGTCAAAATTTTATGAAATTCGTATCTGAGAAATAGAAATGATTGTTACCCTATATAAGTAAAATAAAGTTAGGTTTCATTTGTCTATGCAGGAACATAGGTTTAAGGGCATTAAATCTTTAGATTAAGTTTTCAGTATATAATTTCAAAATTGTATAATTATACAACTACAATTATAGAACTTTGGAATTTCTTTTTTCAAGATTTTAAAATTTCTCTTTTGTTTCAATGATCATAAATTATAGATATGGTGCATTTTGAATAGTCAATAATACACAAAAATAGAACCCTTTAAAATTTAATAATTGATGGAACATATACGATCACTTTAAAAATAAATCTTTTATTTTTTTCTCCTAATTTTTTTTTTTTGAGTTGGAGTCTCACTCTGTCACTCAGACTGGAGTACAGTGGCCGCTCCCGGCCACTGCAGCCTCGACCTGCTGGACTCCGGCGATCCTTCCGCCTCAGCCTTCCAAGTAGCTGGGACTATAGGCGCGCGCTACCACACCCGGCTCATTTTGATTTATTGTAGAGATGAGGTCTCGTCCGGTTGCCCAGGCGGGTCTTGAACCCATGGGCTCAGGGAATCCACTCACCTCGGCCTCCCAAAGTGCTGGGATTACAGGCAGAGCCACCGAGCCCAGCCTAAAAATAAATCTTATGTTAAAAACACTGTCGATTTTTTATGCCTGGCATTATAAAATAAGATGAATTAATTTATTTAATAAAAATTAAAAATAAAGACAATGAGAATAGAATACAATTAATACTTCACTTGCTATCATGCTTTATAAGTATGAAATTTTGTAATTACTCTACTTCCTGCAGATCAATATTTCCTATTCTGGTTGGTTAGAGGAAGGTGTGCACCTGACAAATTCATATTTAATATTTTAGAAGAAACCAAATGAGGAAGTTAATTATTTATGTCCAATGCCAGGTAAGGCAAAATTCTCAATTTTTTTTTTCTAAAATTTCTAAATTAAAAGGTAAAGGTTGACCAGAGTTCTGTGATAACCTACCTTATTTACATTCCAGTCCAAATATTAAGGAGTTTTCTCTAGTCATTCTTGTCTAATTGTTAATCAGCAAACATTAAAATACATCAAAGTTCAGTCCTTACAGTATGGCCTTTGTAAGGATAGACTAGAAAGGCAGGCTACCTTTATGCTTAATCCAAATCCTCCTACTGTTTGTCTTCTGATGGTCACCGTTCTTTCCTGAAAAACAGGATTTTTAAAAAATGGTTAGAGTTTAATAGTACTATGTTTATACATCATTTTCCTCCTCTTTGTTTTGTTTTTCTCTAAAAAAACATAAGAAAAATATATTTTGTGATGACATAGAGGTTCCAAATGTTGCAATAAACTGAGCTTTTTTATGATTTATAAATCCAAGATTTCTTTTTCAACATAAAGGGGCCTATATGTTATTAAATCCCTAAACTCTTAAAAATTAAGTTCTTGTCAATTATAATCTTAACTTTTACACTTTTTCTTATTTTCATATACTGTATTCTTGCTGTCTAAGAAATGACAAGTTTAAGGTTACATACAAGCAACTCAATGTCAAAAGTAAATACCATCTTTGTCAACCTATCTGTATCACCACCAAGTCATACTGCTTGGGATTTGAGAACTGAGCTGGGAGGTTGTCGTGGCCAACACGGAAATGATACATGTATATGTCTCAGATTTAAACTGAATAAACCATACTCAAAATAATTAATTACTTATTTGAAAAAAGAATGAATAATATACCTAAGTAATAATGATAATGGCATTATCAGTTTTCAAAATAAGTTCCTTTTTTCTTTCTTCAATGGAAACAAAAATTCAGTCATTAGTTTATGAAGCTTAAAAGTCACAAAGATGATGGTATGAGAACAAAGAGCCACATTTGGACAAATCTTGTAATTTAACAAATCAATGTTGCTCTGTTTTAAAGCAATCGTTTCTGCATAATGCAGACTGTGGAGGCATGCTGAAGGCCTGAAAGCTTTTATTTATAACCTGCTCCATTTACATCAATCTTAAAGCTGCCCCTATACAGAACCATATGAGACACTGCTCCCCACATCTGGATAGATATTTGTTATCTGGTGTCCTTGTACCTCTGTAAATATCCGATTTATTTGACTACATTATCCATTTCTAAATGTACATATGCTCTCTTTCCTGTAGATGATTTTTCCTGCTCACCTTCTTGTTCTCAACAACAGTGTGGAAGAAACAATATCATTTTTAAATAAATAAGAGAAAATTTGAAAAATGCTTCTCGTGGTTTTTGCTAAGTATTTTAACATAGCATAAACACTCATCATTTTTGGCAAGGTTAAAAGTTTCTGTTTTTTAACCAAAATTTCAACAAAATAATGCTTGAAGTACAAGATCATCATGCCAGAACTTGAGGTACATTAACTATTATATATTTATTTTAAATTGTTAAAAATGAGCCTTTTGGTAGAGACTGGTATGTATTTATTTTAAAAGCAACATTACTGTAAATAAGTAGCATTCAATAATATAAATATTCTTCATTTTGGTAATGTGCTAAGTAATTTCACCTATTTTAAAAATACTTAATTTACTCTTTTAACCTGTAATCAAATCATGTTTTCTAGCCAACATTAAAGTTATATTTATGTAAATACGTTTGCATGTGTATTACAATTTATGCAAAGCAACTTAAAATATAAAACAAACGATACTTATTAAATGTGATCATAAGCTATGCTTTTATGCATGATCTTACTGTTGCATTATCCCACCAGTTCAAACACAAGTACAGGAAAGTACAGTGTTTTAGGATTTATATTACAAAATCTACCCATATAAACATGCCTGCATGCACAAAAGCAAAAGAGAAAGGTAAACGTGTACATTATACATATACAAAAATCTAATTTAAAATGGACTATTTATTAGAAATGTCCTTTTATTGAGTAGGATAAATGAAATCTGTAAAACTAATAAACATTTGATTATTTCCCATTAAAGCATTAATTAAGGGGAAGTTGGACATTGCAAACAATATTGAAACTGAAGTCGGAGAATCTATCAATGACTAAAATATTCACAACTTAATACAGTTGGCAAATTACTTGAACCCTGTGAGCCGGTGCTTCCAAATTTGTAAACTGCTGATAAATAGTACACAATGATAACTTTGTTTTGAAGATTAATATATGTTAAGAGCCCTGGCTTGTAATAGAAACTTAATTAGTGATAAAGCACACACATATAAAATCTGTTATTCTAGACTGGAATTCTTGCATATTAGTCACTTAAATATCTAATTGACATTTCTTCACCACACATTCAAATATTTACATTATGGAGTAGCTCAAATACTGGAAGATTCAGATTCAGGATTAGCTGAGTTATTGATCCTTATTCTTATAAAACAGACAGGCAAACTACTTTTTTAAAATTTTATTTTTACATTAAAGAGGTGGGGTCCATCTAGGATTAGGCATACAAATGGTAATTGTACAGGTAAAGTTTGGGCCTCAACAAACCCTATTAGAAACTCATGACAGAGCTAAACTCTCACATCTCAATAATTAGCCTGAATGGGAATGACTCATCTCACCAGAACAGACACTTACAGACTCAGAGTAAAAGGATGGAAAACAAGTTTTCTGACAAATGGAACACAAAAGAAAGAAGGAATTGCAACCTTAATATCAGATAACATATTCTTTAAGCTATCAAAAATTTAAAAAGATATGGAAGGACACTATATAAAGATAAAAGTTTTAATCGATCAATAGGAAATATTCATTCTAAACATATATGCACTCAACTTTGGAGCAGTAACCTTATAAAGCAGTTTCTAGGTAAACTAAAAAAGATATTGACCCTAACACTATCATAGCTGGAGACTTAGATATCCCACTCACAACCCTAGGTAGGTCATTGAGGCAAAAAATCAACAAGGAGATTCAGAACCTCAACTTGACACTTGACCAAATGGACTTAATAGATACCTACAGAATATTCCACCCAACAGCCATGGAATATGCACACTTCTCATCATCACATGGAGCATATGCCAAGATTGACCACATCCTCAGTGATAAATCAAGCATGAGCAAATTTCATAAGATCAAAATACTTCCATGTACCTTCTCAGACAACAGTGAGATAAAAATAAATACCAACACCAACAAAGCTACCCTAAAACCCATACAGACATGGACACTAAACAGTATGATGCTGAACAACTCCTGGGTCCACACAGAAATCAAAGCAAAAATAAAAGATTTCTGGAAACAAATGAAAGTAAAGACACATCATACCAAAACCTGTGGGTTGCCATGAAAGCTGTACTAAGAAAGGAATTCATTTCTTTATGGAAAAACATCAAGAAAATGGAAAGATCAGAAGTTAACAGCCTAATAAATCACTTACAGGAGCTGGAAAGATAAGACCACCAAAACCCTAACTTCAGTGGAAGAATTTAGATCACCAAAGTTAAAGCCCAAATACAGGACATAGAAGACAAAAATACCATACCAAAAAATCAATAAAACAAAAAGCTGATTCTTCAAAAGGATAAACAAGATTGAAGGACCCCTAGACAGATTGACCAAGAAAAAGAGAGAAAGGCCCAAATTAACACAATCAGAAATGCAAAAGAATGAATCACAATGAATTCTGAAGAAATCCAAAAAACGATCAGTGATTACTATGCACACCTGTATGAAAACCTAAATGAAATGGAGGACTTTCTAACATCACACAGCTGTCCAAGATTGAAACAAGAAGAAATTGAGACATTAAATAGACCAATAACAACCCAGGAAATCGACTCTGTCATAAGAAAACTACTCCCCCACACACACACAAAAGTCCTGGACAAGATGGCTTTCCAGTGGAGTTCTACAAAACATGCAAGAAGGAGCCGATATCTTTATTCCTTTTTTGTAAGAAATAAATATTTCATACCTTAAAATAGTATTAGAATCAATGGTGCAGTCAGGTCAGACAACCCATATCAATTATCTTAAAATGTATTCAGTCACAGTCAATGCATTTTAATTAGCAAATCAAATCACTTGAATTTTCTAGAACATCTTTCATAGTAATCATTAACCATGAGGAAAACTTGGTCAGTAACTACTGTTCAGTAGCTTAGTGTGTACTGAAACCCTGCTTTCCTTTGATTGAAACAACAGACAAACCTGTGGTCCTCAAAGGTCTTTATCTGGATTTCTTTACTCATTCTCTGCAAACCCGCCATACAATTTTTGGTGAAGAATATTTAGAGCATGCTCCAAATAAAATTAAAAGTTTCTGATACAGAAAGGTGTATAGAGAGACTGAAGAGTCAGCATAAACTACCCCAAATCTCAGTAACAGCATTTATTTCAATGCTTTTTTAAACATCTGGGCATATTCACAGGCACATGTAGATCACAGCCATTACCTCCTTAGGCTATTGCTTCATCAGATTACTTTTAGTCAAGTTAGGAGAAATGGGCAAAATAAATTACTTAGTATTGCAAAACAAAAAAAAATTAAGTTGGTCACTGCAGGCAGCAGGAAGCATGAAAGGGCAAGCAACACTTCTGTTTGGCACCTTGCTGACATTATTCCAGGTGTTTGTGCTTACGGTAACTTTATCACTCCATCCCTTCAACCTCTGCTTCTCCCCCACCCCAAAAGGTGAAAAATAAAAAAAAAAATGAACCTTTCAAGTGCTACCCTCATAAATCAGACATTACCTGGAAGCCGATGGGAAATTGCATTTCATTAACACATCATGAGTGTCATAAAGGCCGTTGCCTGGTAACAAAGCACTGTCTTTTGGAAGACCAAGGTATTGCCAGTTATTTTATGTTTTAAAATACAGAATTCAGACTAGTGTTCCTATATACTCAAATATATAAAGTTTATTTTTTCAATCTTCTTATTCCTTACAAAAATGCAAAGACTGAGCCCAAGAATAATAATATTGGACTTTATAAAGACTTGCTGTACACTTAAATAATCAGCATCAATGCTATTTTAAAAAGCTTGTTTTAAATACTTATACTGTTTCTAGGAATATATTATTATTATACCTGCTTTTTGGAATAACATATATATTTAATATATTCATGTGTGTGTGTGGTGTGGTCTGTGTGTGTGTGTGTGTGTGTGTGTGTGTGTGTGTATGCTGTGTGAATTATATGGCAACAAAAATATATGTGTTACCAAAAATAAAAAAGTTGACATCTTGTATACCAGGTATAAAAATGTTTGAGATATGTATGTGGACAAGTTACAAATAAGTGGAAACAATACAGAAACTAGAGAAAGTTACAATTGAAAAACTATGTTGAATTTGTATAATAAAAATAAATAAGTTATATAGGAAAAAAGATGGGAATGCCATTAGCTGTTTTCAACAACTGAGGCGGAGTGGCTAAATTGGGAAAGGAATAATAACGAAGATTATAGCATCTAATTTAAAAATCGATGACGTGTACTCATAATTCTCACAGCCTCATGATTGTTTATCGAAAGAAACTGTGCTCTCAACATTTTCTTCCTCTATAGGTTTCTGAGATCTGAACCTGTGGTTTATTCAAAGTTCTATCCCAAGAATCTAGCACAAGGCCTACACCAAACTTAGATATTAAGGTGTTAAATAAAGAATTGCTCAAACATTTTCTAAGTAATTGTCATAACAGCTCACTGGCATAGAAAATATTTTTTCTAATTTAGAAATGAGAAAACTGAAACACAAAGAAGTTACATTAACTTGACCAAGACCCAAATAACGGTTGAAACCATTTCTCTGCTTTCTGCTGTCCTTTTTATTTCAACAGACCAAAGGTAAGACGAAGAATTAAACAGCAACAACAAAACCTGAAAGCTCAGAATGCAAGACAGGGGAAAACAGAGAAATGTGAAAAATGAAATACTTTCTCTCTAGGGTTGGAACTTGAAGTCCTACTGAGTGCAATAAGATGAGAATATAAAATGAAAGGTTTACAGATAGAAAGAAAGGGAAAAAACCTCTTATTTATTTGTCTATGTAAGACATCCCTGGAGCTAATAGTTATAGCAAGGTCACAGAATGCAAAGTTAATGTACGAAACAATTGCTTTCCTATATGTCAGCAATGAGAGATTGAAATTGGCAATTAAAGGAAAAATACCAGTTACCATAGCACATACCAAAAGGGGAATATTTTGGCATGAATCGAGTAAAATAACTACAGAATATATACATGAAACTAAAAAAAAAATCAGAGAAAAAAAATCAAAGCTTATCAAAATAAATGGAGACATATTCCATATTCATAGGTTGGAATATTCAATATATCTAAGCTATCAATTCTTCCCAACATGATTTGTAGAAACAGTACAATCCTAATAAAAATTTCAGAAGGCTATTTGTGGATAGCAACACACCAATAATTACAAGTGACCCATCAAGATGTTTTTCAATAGTTAAATGGATAAAGAAACTGGTACATCTATACAAGAAAATATTATTCACATAAAAATAATGGGATGGACTTATATTGACAAAAATAAAGCCAAAGCAATAGAGAAAATAAATAATAGTCTTTCTAATAAAAGTTACTAGGACAATTGGGTAGCCATCAAAAACAAAAGATATGTATATATATGTGTCACTTTTTTCACAAAAAATGACACAAATATAAAAAACACAATATTACAAAATTTCTAGAAGAAAACATAAGAATAATTCATATGACTTTGACTATGAACTTTTAGATACAAACCAAAAGCATAGTCCATTAAAAATATGTTGATAATTTAGAACATTTTAAAATTAAAAACTTCTGCTTTGTGAAAGATACTGTTAAGAGAATGAAAAACAAGCTACAGACTGAAGGACAATAATTATAAATCATGTATCTAATAAAGGTCTTGTATCCAAAATACACAAAAACTCATAACACTCAACAAGAAAACATACACCTCAATGTAAAAATGGCCAAAATAGTTGAGCAAACATTTTACCAAAAAAGATATGAAGATGGCAACTATGCAAGTATGCATATAAAGCGATGTTCAACATAAAACAACAATGAGATAGCATTACACACTTATGAGAATGGTTAAAATAAAAAAATCTGACAATATCAAATACTGGCAAAAATTCTGGTTATGGATAATTCTCATTTGTTTTTGGTAGAAATGCAAAAGAAAGCTTGGCAGTTTCTTACAAAGCTAAAGCTACGTAACATACGATTCAAGAATTAAACTACTACATATTTATCCAACTTGAAAATGTATGCTTACACAAAACCTGCATGCAAATATTTATAGCACCTTTATTCATTATCGCCAATGATTACAAGTGATCAATCAAGATGTTCTTCAACAGGTAAATGGATAAACAATATCTGATACATCTATACAAGAAAATTTTATTCATGAATAAAAAGAAATGAACTGAACTATGAAGCTACAAAAACACATGGAGCTGATGTGTCAATGTACGTTCTACGATTGCAACAAACATGCCATTCTTGGTTGATAATGTGGGAAGCTATCCATGTGTGAGTACAGGGAGTACAGATAAACACCTGTTCCTTTCTCTCAGTTTTGCTGTGAACTTAAAACTGCTCTAAAAAAAAATAAAGTCTTTAAAAAAGAGACATAGAGAAACCCAGAATGTACATTGTTAAGTGAAAGAGGTCACTCTGAGAATGCTACATAATCTGTTTACCTTTACATGACATTCTGGAAAGAAAAAAACCAAAGAGACAGTGAAATAATCAATAGTTGCCAGGGGGTCAGGGGAGGGGAAAAGCTGAACAGATAAAGCTCAGACTTTTAGGGCAATAAAATTATTCCTTGTGACATTACGGCAGTGATTTCATGACATTATGTATTTTCAGAACCCACAGAACTTTAGAGCACAGAGGAAACCTTAATGTATGCAAATTTTAAAAAGTCCCTTAGGAAGTTGGGAGTTCCAAAGATGGAATGCAGACTGCGACAAGACAGTTAAACTTTATTACAAATGTATGTTATAACCTTAGTGATGGGGCACGGGTAAAGGCGCTTCACAGGAGGGTATAGGTGAACAATTATAATACTGCTATGTATGTATATTGAAATACAACAAGTAAGTGAATGATGGTTGGGGGGAATATTCAGTTTTCCCACTGTTGGAGAGAAACTTGCAATTAAGCTAGAGGAGGCTAGAATGGTCCATGGGATAATGGAGGATAGTTGGAGACAGTTCATGTTTTTGTTAATATAATACTTAATGTAAAATACTTAATACTTAATGTAAAATGGTTACATATAGAAATATTTATAAATATGTAAATGTACAGAGGGTTTTTTTAAATACACCATACCTTCATGTGAAACAATTTTATCAATTAGAATACAGAGCCACGTGAAGTTTCTTTAACCTTTTGTTTTCAGTCTTTGTCTTGCAGACACCATTCTTTTGCAGTCACTAAGGTCAGCATGTTTCCTCCTCCCATCACTGAGGTTGTAGCATATATTTATAATGAGGTTCAGTTGTGCTGTTCCATTTGCATTCTTTCTCTAGATTCCCAAATTCTTAAATAAATTTGTAAAAAAATTGCATGCATTAAAGCTTACCCTGTGCTCTGAAATTATGCCATGGAATTCACCTATTTACAATGTACAATTCAATGGCTTTTCGTATAGTCCCAGAGTTGAGCATCCATTACCACAATCAATTTTAGAACTCTTCATTTTTCTAAAATGTAACCATGTACCCCTCGGCCCCTGTCCTTCATCTCAACCTTAGGCATGCACTAATATAATTCAAATGTCTATAGATTTGCCTTCTATGAATCATTTTCACATAAAAGGAATCATACTGTATACAGTTCTTTGTGTCTGGTGTTTTATCATCATGTTATCAAGGTCATCCATGCTGTAGTATATCAGTATTTTAATTCATGGGTATATCATAGTTTATCAATTTCTTCATTAATGTACATTTGGGTTGTTTCTACTATTTGGCTATTATGAATAAAACTCCTGTGAACATTTGTGTGTAAGTACTTTTGTGGGCATATATGTTCATTTCTCCTGAGTGAAGGAGTGAAACTGGGAAGTATCAAACTGTTTTCCAAAAGAACTGCACCATTTTACATTCCCACCAACTGTACAAAGATTTCAGTTTCTCCACATTCCCACAAACCTTTATGTGGATAGCCATCCTGGTGAATATAAAGTTGTATCTCATCATAGTTTTGATATGCATTTTCCTGATGGCATTTTTCATTTTGCTTATTGACCGCTTAAGTCTTCTTTAGAGAACTGTCTATTCAAATTACTTGCCAATTTTTGACTATTCATTTTATTATTGAATATATGAGTTTTGTACATACTACAGATACAAATCTTGTACAAGATCTATGATTTTGAAAAATGTTCTTCCATTTATGCGTTTTCACTTTATTGATAGTGTTCTTTGAAGCACAAAGTTTTTCATTTTGATGATGTACAGTATATTTGTTGTATAGTATACCTTTTTATATTGTTATTTGTACTTTTAGTGTCATACTTACAAAACCATTGCCTAATCCAATGTTGTGATGTTTTGCACCTGTATTTTTTCTAAGAGTTTTATAGTTTTAGGTCTTACATTTAGAATTTTAACATATTTTGAATTATTTTTGTATGTGATATGAGGTATATGACCATATTAATTATATATGTGGGTATCTAGTTGTCTTAGAACCATTTGTTGAAAAGACAATTCTTTCTGCATTGGTTTTGGCAACCTTGCTGAAACCAATGAAACCTTACTGCTGAACACTCAGTTATATTCCACTGATATGTATGGCCATTCTTACACCTGTAACATAGTGTCCAGTTTACTGTCTATTCATAGTAAGTTTTAAACTTTTTTCTTTTTCAAAATTTTTTGACTATTCTAAGTTGCTTGTACTTCCATATAAATTTTAGAATCATGTGAGTCTATTTCTGCAAAGAAATTAGCTGAGATTTGAATAGGAGTTGATAGGTACATCAATTTGGGGTTTATTATTTAGAGTAACAATATTAATAATATCCCCCAATTTATGAAAATGAGATACCTTTTAAGTTATCAGGTCTTTTAAAATTTCTTTCACAGCCGGGCTCGGTGGCTCAACCTGTGATCCCGTGCCTTTGGGAGGCTGAGGTGAGTGGA
>NW_007036881.1:0-520 GCF_000164805.1 Carlito syrichta
AAAAATTGGAAAAATGTACAGATTTTGTGGGTTATCAGTGTCTTTTTTGTGTGTAAAAATCTTTCTTTTTTGGGCATTCCAGTTCTTTATAGTGGTTTCATGGCAAGTAAAGTTTTCAAACAAGGATCTAGTGAATTATATAGAATTAATTGCACATGTTTGTTGTCTACTAAACAAAAACATTTTTTGAAAATTTCCTTTGACACCCAGGTACTCATAAAATAATGCTAACACTGCAAGCTGTTTCAAGTAGCTACAACCACAGTGGTGATATTTCAGTTTATATTTATGTTCTCAGAAAAAAATTCCCCGTTGGTAGAATGTATACTCAGTTCCATTAGACATCCAGTTCTAAAATGGGAGAGAAATGCCTAACCAGTGTGATTAATCAACACATAAAACTTAGTATGTCAAATGTGGTCACATTTTTTTGCCTTTTAATACCTGCCACTTGCTTTCATTAAATAATACAAACATTTCTCTTCACTGTGAAAACAAAACAATCCATGCCTCAAATATT
>NW_007036882.1:0-643 GCF_000164805.1 Carlito syrichta
GACTTAACTTACTAGGAAGCTGGACTTCCTGCTGACTTAATTGCCTAGATACCTAGCTAGTCAGCTGACTTAACTAGCTGAAATAACTAGTGAGCCAGCTGGCTACCCATATGATGTAATCAGCTTTTTAACTAGCTAGTCAGCTTGCTATACAACTGTCTTCACCAGCTGACTTAACTAGCTACCCAGCTGGTTAACCAGCTGACTAAACTAGCTGACTTTACTAGTAGGCCAGCTGGCTAGACAGCTGAATAAATTATCTAGCTTCCTAGATAATCAGCATCCTAGTAACTGAATTAACTTGCTGACATAACTAAGTAGCCAGCAGGCTAACTAGCTGACTTAACTAGCTACCTAGCTAGCTAGACAGCTTGATAGCCAGCTGACTTTACTAGGTGACATAACTAGACAGCCTGATGGCTTGCCAGCACACTTAAATTGCTACCTACCTACATAGCCCTCTGACTTGACAACTGATTTAACTACTTAACTACCTGGCTAACATGCTAATCAGCGATCTGACTTAAGTATGTGGCTTAACTAGCTAGCCAGTTTGCTAGCCAGCTGACTTACCTTACTCACTTAATTAGCTTGCCAGCTGGCTAGCCAACTAACTTTAGTAGATACACTACCTAGCTAGACA
>NW_007036883.1:0-518 GCF_000164805.1 Carlito syrichta
ATGAATTGCCTAAGAGAACTGTTTAAATGCACACAGATAATGAGACAATAGAGTGATAAGACAGGAAGATAAGAGACTTTAGTGTTACACATAACTTGATTTGAATCTCATTTAGGCACTTTCAAGCTGTGAAGTATCCAGCAAGTTAATTAAGCATGACAAGACTCAATGTCCTCATATATAAAATAGTGATAAATGGAGGTTGTGGTAAAAATGAGAAATAACATCTGCTATTCATTCAGGATAGTATCCAGGATCTCGGGCTGTTTTTACTAGAAATTTTGCTTTTGGATACCTAAGGGAGTTTGGTATTGTGATGGTATTATTTCACAATTTATCTTGTCCTCAAAGGAGAAGGCAAGCCTAGCTTTCTGCAGAAATTCCTAGGATAGAGGAATAACTTCAGGATTCTTTCCTAACCTTCTTCTTTCTATCTGAGGAATAAAAACCACAACATGATAATCTCTGAGAATATTTTGGATAGCTATATTTTTCCATGTAGTGATAACTGTAAAAAA
>NW_007036884.1:0-1073 GCF_000164805.1 Carlito syrichta
TCAATGCCTCAATCCAGACACCCTGCTGCCTGATGATAATCCGGGAAATGCCATTCCCATGATGGTTAAGACATGCTGGGCATCCCTCAGGCCAGTCAGCTTGGTCTTTGGGACACTCCCTCAAGCCAGTTTGATGCTGATCTCTTCACTATTGGTAGCAGCCTGGTAATAAAGAAAGTCCAAAAGGCTGATGCAGCCTTAATGAAAGCTCGTGATGTAATCTGGTAAATGTCAATGCCTCAAGGTTTCTCAGCACAAAAGACTGAGTTAATTGCTTTAGCTCAGGTCGGGAGTTGAGAAACAGGAAAGCAGGTAAACATCTTCACCGACAGCTGGTATGCCTTTGCTGCATTTCATGTGCATGCCATGATCTACAAGGAACGAGGTCTTCTTACTGCAGCAAGTAAGAATATTAAAAATAAGGAAGAAATCTTAGCCCTCCAAGAACCAATATGCCTCCCTAAACAGGTAGCTTTCAGGGACCCCAAAATTAGACACCCCAGAAACAACTGGAAATCGCCTGGTGTACCAGGAAGCTCAAGAGGCAGCCGAACTCCCAGTTAGCTAAAACTTTTCCAGTTAATTCTCTCCCAAAACAGCCTACCTATACTTAAGAGAAGGTGGAACAAGCAGACCTAGCAAGAGTTTATAGAACTCCACTGTATGGTGAATCAAGAACTGTAAAATTGTTTTACCTGAAGCCCTAGGACATATCTTGGTAAAAAACAAAATCTAAATCTACCACGTCTTTAGAAAAAACACCAAAGTTACTAAATTTTAAACTGTTTTTTATCATATTAATGACTTAAAAAACACAGCTGCAATGGTAGACAGCATGTGACCTGCATGTGACCAAGTCAATTCAAAGCAAGGGTCCAAATCTCTGGATGACATCAGGACGTGAAGATTAAGACCCAGAAAAAAATAGGAAGTACATTTCACTTAAATAATACCTCCCCATATGGTTGTGGCTATCTACTGGTGTTTATTTTTTTTTTTTTTTTTTTTTTTTTTTTTTTTTTTTTTTTTTTTTTTTTTTTTTTTTTTTTTTTTTTTTTTTTTTTTTTTTTTTA
>NW_007036884.1:2276-3395 GCF_000164805.1 Carlito syrichta
GATCCCCTTCTCTGTTGCCCCAGTTGCGAGATTCTAAAAAAAAAAAGCAAATAAATCTCTGTTAAAGTATCTCCAGTCCCTCCAGTTGATGCAATCCACTGCCTACTCCAGCATCTGAGCTGCTTTGCTCACTCTGTCTTCCATGCCTTGTCATCTGTTCCAACCTGAGATGTGGTTTTTGCCAAGAAAGTCTAGACAGACAGACTAACATCTGCCTGGAAGGGACCTTGTGTTGTCATCACTCTACTACAATGGCACTCAAAGTTGACGGGATACTGGCCTGAATTCACCACACATGAGTCAAGGGAACTACAGAAACTGACATAACTCCACCACTTCACTGCATAGACTGTGCTGCAGTGACCAGGATCCTAAATATCCACTTCCTTGGCCAACAACAACAACAAAAAATCTTTCAAAAATACTAAAAAGTATTTTGCTACTTCACCTTGCTCAGTGGACTCAAATGCAACAAGAAAAAGCCTTTAAAGACTCTCGTATCCTCCTCTTCCTTGATTTGCTTATAGAGCCCTGTATATTCAACTGGCCCATTCATTTTGTCAAACAACAAATCCGTTCTATAAAATTTATATACATAAGACCCATACAATAATATACCTATGACTGAAGAGTCAACACATTGAACCATTAGCAACTAAAAGGGAGTTGTAATATCTAAATTGGTTATGATAGCTTGCTTGACATAGGTAACTCCATTTTGTTAAAGTCCTTTATGTTAACTGCTTGCCTGACCTAAAAATGACACACTCTTCTGTACATGTGGTTGTTGTAGCATTCCCATGTTTACTGACCCACAGCCTTGTTTCCCTGAGCTGTTCACACTGACCATTTAGAAATTCCCTATCTACAAATTCCGTGTAATTGTATGCTTTGTTAACTGAAATCAGATGTTGAGCCAAGAGATGGTTCCTTTCAAAGTTCCCCTTGCCACATCCCCATATTTTATTCCTATATTTTGTTCCCTTTTGTTTTTAATTCCTTTTTCCCTCCTCACCGTGCTGTGTAGCCCATTTGCAGTTTTTGCCTTTTCAAGTTTCTTGCTTGTTTCACTCGGGGTCCAGAGCTTTCTTGTATGAGCCTACTCTTGACCACATTCTA
>NW_007036885.1:0-671 GCF_000164805.1 Carlito syrichta
TGGTGCAAAGAATGCCTTGGGACAGATGCCACCACATCCTGTGTAGCTGGGACCACGGGCACCACCATGCAAGACTTCAGTGTTTGCATTCTGGGAAGCAACAGGGTCTCGCTACCTGGCCCAGGCTAATCCTGAACTCCTGGACTCCAGTAGTCCCATTCTTCCACCTCCCAAAGCCACAGCCTGCCTGATTGTCTGCTTATCCACCGTCTTTCAGGAACTCTAGTCCCAAGGATGGAGCCTCCTTCCCAAATGGTCTCTGTCTGTTCACGATTATCCCAACTCCATACACAAATGGATGTTCTTCTTTTTTTTCTTTTATCCTTTTTTAATATGAGTCAGAGTCTAACACCATTGTCCAGGCTGGAGGGCGGTGGCACACTCCTGGCCACTGCAGACTTGGACCACTGGGCTCTAGGTAGCTTTTCCCTGGAACTTCAGGTGCATGGTATGGAGGGTAGAGATGAGGTCTCGCTGAGGTGGCAGGATGGGTCTCAGCCTGTGGGCTCAGGCTGGCCGCTGGCCTCAGCCTCCCAAAGCACTGGGCTGACAAGGCTAAGTCCCCAAGTCCAGCCTCAATTTTTCATCAAAAACAAATCAGAGGCCTGGCACTGCAGCCCACACCTGGAATCACAGCACCCTGGGAGGCCGAGGTTGGAGGAAGGTGGGAA
>NW_007036886.1:0-513 GCF_000164805.1 Carlito syrichta
AATGAGAACATATGGTGCCGTCAGTACAATAGCATGCTATTTAGAATAAAATCAATTATCTATCAAAATTAATCATCTATCCTTTCAAGCAGAGTACACATGACATGGTAGACAAAACAATGTGGAATGTGAAATGTGCCTCCTGAAGTTGTAGAATGTGGCAGTATGGCAGACAAGGAGGATAACTATGAGCAAAGATAGAAACACTTATACAAAATAAACATTTTGCAAAATCAGGTTTTTTTGTGATCAGGTAGATAAGAATAAATAAGAACAAATATTGTTTTGTAGCCTAGAGGAAGAAATAATTAGACTTTTTAATCAGCACCACCTTTATTCTTGGTATCTGTTTCTTTCAAGGCAAAATTAAAACATCAACTATCATTTCAGAATTCAAAAAAGTCCACATTATATCCCACATATCCTAATAGGCTCATTGTTGCCTTATGATGTATAGTTGTTGGCAGATCTTTTGGAGAATGAGAGAATGAAGGAAATGAGTAAATTTGAAAG
>NW_007036887.1:0-616 GCF_000164805.1 Carlito syrichta
CAACTGCACCAACATCACCTTCTTAGCTCTGGACTCCTACCTCCATTAATACAGCCAAAAGATGCACCCACTATTGGTTCACAGGAAATTAAGGGTCAAAAAGGCCAGGTCATTTCCTGCCTCCCCTGTGTCTACTTATGCGATTGATATTTTGAACCTAAAAAATGGTAGATCTTGAAATCAATCCTTTTCCATGTTATCTTCCGGTTTTAGCCTGCCGTTCCAGCCTGAGGCTGGTTCCTGGACCATCCACCCCTGCCTCCCTTAAAATAGGACTTTCCTTTAAGACATGTCCCCACCCAACCTGGAGAGTCCCACCCAGGACTGGACTCACAGACAGGAAGGCGGTGACTGATTTGCAAGGAGGGGGGCACTTATTACGGGTGCCCAGGAGTTCCCTGTGCCTGAGCAGAGGGCCCCACTCCAGTGGCCAACCCCCACTGCGCGCCCCAGGGGCCCAGGCTCTGCCCACCAGCTCCTGGATGCCCTGGGTGATGGCTGAGTGCCAGTTGCTGATGATGGCTTCAGAGTCATGCTGGACCAGGTATTCCGAGGCATCGCGGCTCCGCAGCTGGAGGGACAGGGCATTGGGTCACCTCTGGGTCCCTGGGTCTGC
>NW_007036888.1:0-511 GCF_000164805.1 Carlito syrichta
TAGCTACCTAGCTGGCCAGCAGCCTAGCCAGCTAGTTAATTCAGCTACTTAACTATGTAGCTGACTTAGCTAACTTAACAATGTATTCAGCTGGCTAGCCAGCAGACTTAACTACCAATCTACCTAACTAGACAGCTGCATAGCCAGTTGACTTAACTAGCTGACCAAACTATAGATAGCTTATAGTCTAACTATAGATAGCCTATAGGCTAGACAGCTGACTTAAGTAGCTACCTACCTACATATCCCTGACTTGTTGGCTGACATAACAAATATCTACCTAGTTATCCTCCTGACCTGCAAACTGACATAACTAGGTGCCTTAACTAGCATGCCAGATGGTTAGCCAGCTGACTTAACTAGATAGCTACCCTGATAGGCAGCTGATTAGCCAGCTGACTTAACTAACTGTCTTAACTAGCTAGCCAGGTGACTTTACTAGCTGACTTAGCTAGCTTGCCAGCTGGCTGACCAGCTGAATTAACTAGATGACATAACTGGCTAGCCAGCA
>NW_007036889.1:0-579 GCF_000164805.1 Carlito syrichta
AAATCGAATGGAGAGGAATGGAATGGAATGGAGTAGTATGGATTGGAATGGAATGGAATGAATAGTAACGGAATGGAATGAATTGGAGGACAATGGAATGAACTGGAGAGGAATGGGTTGGAATGGAGAGAAATGGAATGGAATGGAGAGGAACGAATTTGAATGAAATGGAAAGGAATGGAATGGAAAGAATGGAATGGAACTCAATGGAGAGGAATGGAATGGAACCGTCTGGAATAGAAATAAAGGAATGCAATGAAATGGAGAGGAATAAGGTGTAATGGTGGGTAATGGAATGGAATGGAAAGGAGAGGAATGGAATGCAGATGATTGGAAAGCAACATAATATAGAGGAATGGATAATACTTGAATGGAAAGGAATGGTAAGGAATATAAGTGATGGAATGAAATGGAATGGAATGGAGAGGACAAGAGAAGAATGCAGTGGAGTGGAATGCAATGGTTGGAGAGAAATGGAATAGAGAGGAATGAATTACAATTGAATTGAATGGAATCAAATGGAGTGGAAAAGAATGGAATGGATAGGAAAGGAATTTAATGGAAAGAAGATGAATGGAA
>NW_007036890.1:0-1280 GCF_000164805.1 Carlito syrichta
TAGCTTACTAGTTAGCTAAATATTTAAGTCAGCTACTTAAGTCTGCTACCTAAAGTTTTAGCTTATTAGTTAAGTCAGCTAGTTATTCAGCTAGTTAAATAGTTAGCTAACTATTTAATTTAGGTATTTAAGTCAACTAGCTAAATAGATACATCGCCCAGTTAAGTCAGCTACCTATGTACTGAAGTCACCAACCTAATTCAGCTAGTTAAGTCAGTTTTCTAATTGAGTAAGCAGGTTAAAACAGCTAACTAGCTAGTTAGCTAATGGGTTAAGTCAGCAGGTTGTCAGGTAGTTAGCTAGTTAACTAACTGGTTAAGTCAGCTGGTTGAGACATTTAGCTAGCTAGTTAGCAATCGGGTTCTGTCAGCTAGTTGAGTAGGCTAGATAGCTAGTTAGCTAAAGAGCTAAGTCAGCTTGATGAGTCCTTTAGCTACGTAGTTAACTAACGAGTTAAGTCAGCTGCTTGGGCCACCTAGGAAGTTCGTTAGCTAACGAGTTAAGTAATATAATTGTCACCTAGCTAGCACTTTAGATAATGAGTAAGCTAACTAGCTAGCTAGGTGGTTAAGTCAGCTAGCAAGCTAGGAAGCTATCTATTTAAGTCAGCTGGCTAGCTAGGTAGCTAGTTAGTTAGCTAGCTATTTAATTCAGCTGTCTAGCTACGAAGCTAGCAAGTTAAGTCAGCCAGTTGTCAGCTGGCTAACCGGAAGGTATCTAGCTAGCTAGTTATGTCAGCTAGATAGCTACTTGGCTAGCTAGGGATGGCACTGAATTAAGTCACCTGGCTAGCCACCTGTCTAGCTGGTTAAGTCATCTAGTTTAGTCAGCAGTCTAGTCAGCTGGCTAGTTAGATAATGATTGAGCTCACTAGTTATCTAGCTGTTCAAATCAGCTAGTTAAGTCAGCAAACTTGCCTCCTGGCTATGTAGATAGCTAGCCAATTAAGTTTGCTGATTAGCCAGTTTGCTAGCTTAAATCAGCTAGGTAAGTCAGCTGGACATTCTGGTGGCTAGATAGGTAGCCAACTATTTAAGGCAGCTGTCTAGCCAGCTGACTTGCTGGTTAAGTTCTAGTTAAGTCACCTGGCAACCAGATGGCTAGCTAGTTGGTTAGATATTTAAGACAAATAGTCAATTCATCTGTCTTCCCAGCTGTCTAGCTCGGTATCAAACGTGTTAAGTCAGCTGGCTAGCCACCAGTCTAGCTAGTATTGTCAACTAGTTATATCAGCTTGCTTGCCAGCTGGCTAAATTGTTATGTCAGCTAGTTGAGTCAGC
>NW_007036890.1:1300-12157 GCF_000164805.1 Carlito syrichta
GCCAGCAGGCTACCTGTTTAAATCAGCTAGTTAAGTCAGCCTGCTAGCCACCTGGCTAGTTAGGTAGCTAACTAATTAAGTCAGCTGGCTAGCTGGCTGGCTACCTAGTTAAGTCAGTAAGTTAAGTGAGCTGGTTAGACAGCAGGCAGGCTAGTTGGTTAGTTAGTTAAGCCAGCTGGCAAGCCAAATGGCTATCTAGTTAAGTCTGTTAGGTAAGTCAGCTAGTTAGCTGGCTGGCTAACTAGGTGGCTGGCAAGTTAAGCTGAACGGTTAGCAGGTTTGTTAGGTAGGTGGATAGCTAGTTAAGCCCGCTGGATAGGCGGCAGACAAGCAGGGTGCCTGGCTAGTTAAGACAGCTGGATATCCGAATGTCTAGACAACAGGCTGCTTAATTAAGCCAACTGGCTAGCCAGCTGGCCAGCCCAATAGCTGGCTAGCTGTCTCCCTAGCCAGCTAGATAGCTAGATAGTTAAGCCGGATTCCTAGCAGTGTGACCAAAAATTTGGCTAGCTTCTTAAGTCAGTTGGCTTGCCTGATATCCAGCCAACTTGCTAGTCAGCTACTTAAGTCAGGTACCAATCCAGCTAGCTAGTTAAGTCAGCTAGCAAGTCAGCTAACTATTCAGCTAACTAGTTAAGTCATCTAGCCATTCAGTTTGCTAGTCAGCTAGCTAGCTTGTCAACTAGATAGTTAAGTCAGCTATCCAGCTAACTAACCAGTTAGCTAGCTAATTAAGTCAGCTAACTAGACAGGTAGATAGCTTGTTCGGTATCAAGTTTTGTCAGCTAGATAGCCAGCTAGCTAGTCAGTTAGCTAGTTAAATCAGCTAGCAAATCAGTTTGGTACTTAGCTAACTAGTCAACTGGAAACTCAGCTAGCTGGTCATCTAACTAGTGGGATCGCTTGATTTTCATCAAGTCAACTAACTAGTCGGACCTCTTGCCTGCCAAACAGTCAGCAAACTAGTCGGCATGCTTGCCAGCCATCAACTAACTTGTCAGCTCTCTCACAGGCCAATAGGTTAGCATGCGAGTCAGCTTGATCTCCAGCCGACTAGTTAATTCATCTCACCAGTCGGCTCGCATGCCAGCTGAATATTTAAGACACCTCGCCTGTCGCCTCACTCATCTGTTGACTAGTTAAGTCAGCTTACTGGTCGTCTCACTGGCCGGCCAACTAGTTAAGTCATCTGAGCAGTCGTCTCACTCACCAGTCAACTAAAGTCAGCTGACCAGTCAGTTCACTCGCCAGTCATATAGTTAAGTCAGCTGAAGAATCGATTCACTCACTGGGTGACTAGTTATGTCAGCTGACCCATGAGATCACTCACCAGAAAATGAGTTAAATTTGTTCACCTGTCGGCTCACTTGCCAGTCAACTAGTTAAATCAGATAACCAATCGGCCGTCTAGCAGGCCAACTAGTTAAGTCAGCTAACCAATTGGTCAAATAGCAGGCCAACTTGTCAGCCGACAATTTAGCTCAGCTAACTAGTTGCCGACAAGTTAGGCCATCTAAATAATTGGCCTACTAATCGGCCAACTAGTTAGGTCAGCACAACAGCCATCCAACTAGTTAACAGAGCTGACTAGTGGGCCAACTCGTCAGGCAACTAACTAACCCATCTAACTAGTTGGCCGACTAGTTAAGGCAGCTAATAAGTTGGTCATGTAGTCAGCCAGCATGCTAAGACAGCTAACTAGTCTGCTGACTCATCAGCCAACAAGTTTAGTCACCTAGATAACCCGTTAAACAACTAGTTAAGACAGCTAGTTAACTAGTACCCAACTAGTTAACACAGGTAGCTAACTCGTTAAACAATTTGTTAAATGAGTTAGCTATCTATTTAGCCAATTAGTTAACTCAGCTAACTAAGTCAGCTAGCTAACCAGCTAGCTAGCTATGTTAGTTAAGTCAGCTAGCTCACTAGTTAGCCAAATATATGCTAGCTACTTAAGTCTGCTACCTAACTAGATAGTTAATTAGTTAAGTCAGCTACTTATTCAGCTAGTTAAATAGTTAGCTAACAATACAATGCAGGTATTTATGTCAACTAGATAACTAGTTAAGTCAGTCAATTAAGTCAGCTACCTAAGTATTTAAGTCACCTACCTAATTCAGTTAGTTAAGAAAGCTTTCTAATTAAGTCAGCTGGTTAAGACAGCTAGCTAGCAAGTTAGCTAATGGTTTAAGACAGCAGGTTGAGTCAGGTAGTTAGCTAGTTAACTAACTGGTTAAGTCAGCTGTTGAGTCATCTAGCTAGCTAGTTTGCAAACGGGTTGGGTCAGTTGGTTGAGTAGGTTAACTAGCTAGTTACCTAATCAGTTATGTCAGCTGCATAAATCAGTTAACTAGATAGATAGCTAATGGGTTAAGTCATCTACTTTAGCCACCTAGGAAGCTCGTTAGCTACAGAATTAAGTCAGATGATTAAGTCAGCTAGCTAGCACATTGGATAACGTGCAAGCTAACTAGTTAGCTAGCTGGTTAAGTCAGCTAGCTAGCTACACAGCAAACTCTTTAAGTTAGCTTGTTAGCTAGGTAGCTCGCTAGTTAGCTAACTTTAAATCAGCTGGTAGCTAGGTAGCGAGCTAGTTAGCCAACTATTAAATCACTTATCTTGCTATGTAGCTAGGTAGTTGATTCAGCTAATTAAATCAGTTGGCTGGCCAACTGGCTAGCTATGTAGCTAGGTAGTTAAGTCAGTTGGCTAACCACCTGGCTAGCTGGTTAATTCAGCTAGATAAGAGAGCAGGCTAGCCAACTGGAAAGGTAGGTAGCTAGCTAATTAATTCAGCTAGAGATTTACCGGGCTAAATTGTGATATCTTCGAGTTAAGTAACCTGGTTAGTCAACTGGCCAGTTGGTTAATTCACCTAGTTTAGTCAACTGTCTAAACAGCTGGCTAAATAGGTAGCTAGCTAGCTAATCCAGCTGCTAGCCCGCAGGCTAGCTGTTCAGGTGAGCTAGTTAAGTCAGCAGGGTAGCCTGCTGGCTAGGTAGGTAGCTAGCTAGTTAAGTGACCTGGCTAGCCAGATTGCTAGCTTAAGTCAGCTAGGTAAGTCAGTTGGCTAGTCACCTTGCTAGATAGGCAGCCAACTATTTAAGTTAGCTGGCTAGCCAGCTAACTAGCTGGTTAACACAGTTAATTAAGTCAGCTGGAAACCAGCTGGCTAGCTATTTAAGTCAGCTAGTTAAGTCAGTTGGCTATCCAGCTGCTTAGTTAGTTAAAAAGCTAGTTAAGTCAGATGGCTATTCTTCATGCTAGTTAGTAATATCAGGTAGTTAAATCAGCTGGCTATCTAGAAAGCTAGCTATATAAGTCAGCTAGCTAACTAGTTAAGTCAGCTAGTTAACTCATCTGGCTATGTAGATAGCTAGCTAGGTAGCTAACTAGTTAATCCAGCTAGTTAAGATAGCTGGCTAGTTAGGTAGCTGGCTGGTTAAGAAAGCCAGTAAAGTCAGCTTTTCAGTTAGTTAAGTCAGCCAGCTAAATCAGCAGGCTTGCCAGCGGCCTAGCTGGGTAGCTAGCTATTTAAGTCAGCTGGCTAAGCAGTTAGCTAGCTAGATAAGTAACCTAGTTAAGTCTGCATACTAGCCAGTTGGCTAGGTAGGTAGCTAGGTAGTAAAGTAAGCTGGCAAGCCAGGGGCTATGTATTTAGCTAGCTAGTTAATTCAGCTGGCTGTCCATCTGTCTAGCTAGGTAGCTAGGCAGTTAGTTCAGCCTGCTAGGCAGCTGGCTTGCTACGTAAGTCACCTAGTTAAGTCAGCTGGCTAGACACCTGGCTAGCCAGGTAGCTAGATAGTTAAGTCAGATGTCTAGCCTGCTGGATAGCTAGTTATGTCATCTAGTTAAGTCAGCTAGATATCCAGCTGTCTAGCTAGGTACCTTGATACTTAAATCAGCTGTCTAGTAAGTTGGCTAGCTATTTAAGTCAACTATTAAAGTCAGCTAGCTAGCCCGCTGGCTAACTATATAGCAAGTCAATTAATTTAGCTATATAGCAAACAGGCTAGCTATTAAAGTCAGCTAGTTAAGTCAGCTGCCTAGCTAGGTAGCAAGCTTTTTAAGTCAATTGGCTAGCCAGCTGGTTAGCTAATTAAGTCAGCTAGATAAGTCTGCTGACTAGCCAGCTAGCTAGCTAGGTAGAGAGCTAGTTAATTCAGCTGGGTAGCCAGCTGGCTAACTAGTTAAGTCAGTTTTTCCAGCTTGCTAGCAGCTTAAGTCAACTAGTTGTCAGTTGGCTAGCAAGCTGGATAGGTGGGTACCTAGCTAGTTAAGTCAGCTGGCTAGCCAGCTGGCTAGCTAGTTAAATCAGCTACTTCATTCATCTGTCTTCCCTTCTGGCTAGGTAGGTAGCTAGCTAGTTAATTCAGCTGAATAGCCCGCTGGCAAGCTGGTTAATCAGCTAGTTAATTCAGCTGGACCGTCAGCTGGCTAATTTGTTAAATCAGAAAGATAAGTCAGCTGGCTGGATAGTTGAGTCCGTTAGTTAAGTCAGCTGTCTGGCCAGCTGCCTATAAGGGTAGCTAACTAGTTAAGTCAGCTGATCTAGCCAGCTGGTTAGCTTTTTAAGTCACCTAGTTAAGTCAGCTCGCTAGCCAGCTGATTATCTAGATAGGTAGGTAATTCATTCAGCAGTCAAGCCATTGTTATATATCAGTAGCTAGCTAGTTAAGTCAGCTGGCTAGCCACCTGGCTAGATAGAGATGTCAGCTAGTTAAGTCAGCTGGCTAGCCAGCTGGCTAACTAGTTATGTCAGCTAATTGAGTCAGATTGGTAGCCAGCTGACTTCCAGGATAAGTGAGCTAATTAATTCAAGTGGCAAGCCAACTGGCTAGCTAGATAGCTACATAGTTAATTCACCTGGCTAGCCAGCTCTCTAGCTGGTTCAGTCAGCTAGTTATGTCAGCTGGCCAGTCACCTGTCTAGGTAGGTAGCTAGCTAATTAAGTAAGCTGGCTAGCTTGCTGATGAGCTAGTTAAGTCAGCGAATTAAGTGAGCTGGTTAGCTGACTGGCTAGCTAGGTGGCTAGCTAGTTAAGCAAGCTGTCTAGCTGGATGGCTATCAAATTAGGACAGCTATTTAAGTCAGCTGGCTAGCCAGCTGGCTAACTTTGTGGTTGGCATGTTCAGACAGCTGGTTAGTAGGCTGGTCAAGTAGGTGGACAGATAATTAAGCTGGCTCATTGACAGTTGAACACCAGGTTGGCTGGCTATTTAAGCCAACTGTCTATCCCACTGTCCAGCCAGAGGGCTGGCTATTTAAGCCGTCTGGCTAACCAGGTGGCCAGTCTGCTAGCTAGGTAGCTGGTCTGTCTAACCAGCTAGCCAACTAAGTAGCTAGCTAATTAAGTTAGTTAAGTCAGCTGGAAAGTCAGTTACCTATTCAGCTAGCTAGTTAAGTCAGCTAGGTAGACAGGTTGCTTATCAAGTAGCTATTTAAGTCAGCTAACTGATCAGTTAGATAGTTAAGTCAGCTAGCCAGCTAACTAGCCAGTTAGCTAGCTAGTTAAGTCAGCAATATAGACAGCTAGATAGCTTGTTTCCTAGCTAGTTATGTCAGCCACATAGCCAGCTAGCTAGTCAGCTATCTAGTTAAGTCAGCTGGCAAATCAGCTAGTTACTTAGTTAATAAGTGGGCTAGCAACTCAGCAAGATGATCAGGTAATTATTGGCCTCTCGTGCTTTCCATCTTTTCAGCTAACTAGTCTGCTCACTCACCAGCCAACCGGTCAGCAAACTAGTCAGCTCACTTGCCAGCCAAAAGTTCAAGTAACTCATCATCTTACTCGCAGGCCAACAGGACAGCTAACTAGTCAGTTTGCACACCAGCCGACTAGCTAAGTCTGCATGCCAATGGTTCTCTCACTGGCTGACTAGTTAAGGCATCTCACCGATCGACTCATTCGATGGCCAACTAGTTAATTCTGCTCACAAGTGTGCTCACTCATGGGTGACTAATCAAGTCTTCTGACTGGTTGGCTCACTCGTCAGTCAACTAAAATCAGCTAACCATTCAGCTCACTCAATGGCAGGTTAGTTACATCAGCTGACCAGTCGGCTCACTCGCTGGCCGACTACTTATGTCAGCTTACCAGTCGGCTCAATCGTTGGCTGACTTGTTAAGTCAGCTGACCAGTCCTCTCTCTCACACCCCAACTAGTTAAGTCCACTCACCTGTTGAATCATACGCTGGCCGACTAGTTAAGTCAGGTAACCTATCCGCCAACTATCCGTCCAAATAGCAAAGTGAGCTAAAAAATCGTCCGACTAGTTGACAAATTTGTCAGCAGACAAGTTAGCACAGCTAACCAGTCGGCCGAGTAATGAGGTCAGCTAACTTCTCGGTCAACTAGTCGGTCGACTAGTTAGTTCAGCAAACGAGAAGGACAGTAGTTAAAATTGCTAACTAGAGGGCCAACTCATCATTCAACTTCTTAACCAAGCTAACTAGCTGGCTGTTAACCAGCTAACCAGCTAACAAGTCAGCCAAGTAGGCAGCCAATGTGTTAAACAATCTATGTAGTCGGCTAACTTGTGAGCCACAAATTAATTCACCTAGCTAATGTGTTAACCAACTAGTTCAGTCAGCTAGTTAACTCGTTTGCCAACTAGTTAAAACAGTTAGCGAACTCATTAACCAAATTGTTAAATCAGCTAGCTATCTCGTTTGTCAACTAGTTAAGTCAACCAGCTAAGTCAGATATCTAACCAGCTAGCTAGCTAAATAAGCTAGCTACGTCAGCTAGCTCACTATTTAGTGAAGTATTTAAGTCAACTACTTAAGTTTGCTACCGACTAGTGAGATATTATTAAAGCAGCTAGTTATTCAGCTAGTTATATAGTTAGCTAACTATTTAATTCGAGTAGTTAAGTCAGCTAGCTAAATTGTTAAGTCGGCCAGTTAGGTCAGCTAGTTAAGTAGTTAAATCAGATAGCTAAGTCAGCTAGTTAAGTAATTTTTCTTTAGTCAGATAGTTAAGACTGTTGGCTAGCTAGTTAGCTAATGGGTTAAGTCAGTAGGTTGAGTGAGGTTGTTAACTAGTTAACTAATTGGTTAAGCCAGCTGGTTGAGTCAGCTAGCTAGCTAGTTAGCAAATGGGTTGTGTCAGCTGGTTGATTAGGCAAGCTAGTTAGCTAACGAGTTAAAGCAGCTGGTTGAGTCAGCTAGCTAGCTCTTTAGATAGCGAGTTAAGTCAGATGATTAATTCAGCTAGCTAGCACCTTAAATAATGAGTAAGCTTACTAATTAGCTACCTGGTTAATTCAGCAAGCTAGTTAGGCTGCAAAATATTGAAGTCAACTTGTTAGCTAGGTAGCTAACTGGTTAGATAACTATTTAACACAGCTAGTTATCTAGGTAGCTAGCTAGTTAGTGAACTATATATGTCAGCTGGCCAGGTAGGTAGCTACCTAGTTAACTCACCTAGTTAAGTCAGCTGGCTAGCCAGAAGGCTAGATAGGTAGCAAGCTAGTTAAGTCAGTTGGCTAGCCAGCTGGCCAGCTGGTTAATCAGATAGTTAAGAGAGCTGGCTAGCCAACTAGCAATGTATGTAGCTAGCTAGTTTTAAGTGAGCTAGATAGCTACCTGGCTAGCTAGTGCTGTCAGTGTGTTAACTCACATGGCTAGCGAACTGTCTAGCTGGTTAAGTCAGCTAATTTAGTCAGCTGCA
This sequence comes from Carlito syrichta, assembly GCF_000164805.1. Lineage (NCBI taxonomy): Eukaryota > Metazoa > Chordata > Mammalia > Primates > Tarsiidae > Carlito > Carlito syrichta. Next base: position 8,976 of record NW_007036890.1, read on the forward strand.
TATCCAGCTGGCTAGGCAGGTAGGTTGCTAGATATATCAGCTTGCTAGCCAGCAGGCTAGCTATTCAAATCAGATAGTAAATTCAGCTGGCTAGCCTGCAGGCTATGTGGATATCTAGCTAGTTAAGTGAGCTGGTCTGCCAGCTTGCTATCTTAAGTCAGCTAGGTAAGTCCGTTTGCTGGTCAGCTGGTTAGATAGGTAGACAGCTAGTTAAATCCCCTGGCTAGTCAGCTGACTTGCTGGTAAGTCAGCTAGTTAAGTCAGCTGGCAACGTACTACCTGACTAGTTAAGTCAGCTAATTAAGGCGGTTGGCTATACAGCTGTTTAGCTAGTTAAAACGCTAGTTAAGTCAGATGGCTAGCCATCTGGCTAGCTAGTAATTTCTGCAAGTTATGTCAGCTGGTTACCTAGGAATCTAGCTATATAAGTCAGCTAGTTATGTCAGCTAGGTAGTTAGTTAAGTCAGCTAGCTAAACCAGTTGGCACACTAGGTAGATAGCTGGTTAAGTCAGCTAGTTAAGCTAGCTTTCTAGCTAGTTAAGTCAGTAATCTTGTTAAGTGAGCTCAATAGCTGGCTAGCTAGGTAACAAGCTAGTAAAGTCAGTTGGCTATCCAGCTGGCTAGCTAGCTACCTAGGCAGTTAAGTCAGCCTGCTAACAACCTGGCTAGCTAGTTAAGTCACCTTGTTAAGTCAGCTGGCTAGACAGCTGGCTAGCTAGGTAGCTAGATAGTTATGTCAGCAATCTAGACCATGGGCTAGCTAGTTAAGTCACCAAGTTATGTCAGTTGGCTATCTAGCTGGCTAGTCAGGTAGCTAGTAAAGTCAGCACATTAATTCATTTTTCTAGCCAGCTGGCTAGCTTTTTTATCATCTATTTAAGTCAGATGAGCAGCCAGCTGGCTCTTCAGTTATTTCAGCTAGTTAAGTCAGTTGGCAAGCTATGAAACTAGCTAGTCAACTCAGCTAGATATGTCAATTAGCTTGCAATTTAAGTCAGATAGTTAAGTCAGTTTGCTAACCAGCTTGCTAGCTAAGTAGCTAGCCAGTTATGTCAGAAGTCTAGCAAGCTGGCTAGCTAGTTAAGTCACCTCGTTAAGTCAACTGACTAGCAGGCTGGCTAAGTAGGTAGCTTGCAAATTCAATCAGCTGGCTAGAAAGTTGGCTACCTCGATAAATGACCTAGTTAATTCTGCTGGATAGCCAGCTGGCTAGCTATGTAGCAAGCTAGTTAATCCAACTGGCTAGAAAGCAGGCCAGTTAGTTACGACAGCTTGGTAAGTCAGCTGGCTAGCAAGTTGGCTTGCTAGGTAGTGTCATATTTAAGTCAGTTGGCTAGCCAGCTTGCTAGGTAATTAAGTCAGCTAGTTAAGTTAGCTGGCTATCCAGGTGGCTATAGAGTTAGAGAGCTAGTTAAGCTAGCTGGCTAGCCAGTTGGATAACTAGTTAAGTCAGCTAGTTTAGTCTCCTGGCTGGCCAGCTGCCTAGATCAATAATCAACTAGTTAAGTCAGCTGGCTAACCAGCTAGCTAGGTAGTTAAGTCAACTAATTCATTCTGTTGCCTAGCCAGGTCACTAGCTAGTTAAAAAGCTAGTTAAGTCAGCTGGCTACACAAATGTCTATCTTGTTATTTCAACTTGTTAAGTCAGTTGGCTAGCTAGTTAACTTGTTAAGTCAGCTATTTATGTCAGCTAGCTAACTAGTTAAGTCAGCTGGTCAATTGGGCTAGCTAGTTAGATAGCTAGCTAGCTAGTTATTTCAGCTAGTATAGTCAGATGGTTAGCTATGTCGCTACCTAGTTAAGTCAGCTGGCTAGCTAATTAAGTTAGTTAATTCACCTGGTTAGCCAGCTGCCTAGCTGGGTAGCTAGCTAGTTATTTCAGCTGCCTAACCAGCTGGCTAGCTAGTTAAGTCACCTAGTTAGGGCATCTCGCTTGTTAGCTGGTTAGCTAGGTAGTTGGGTAGTTAAGTCAGCAGGAAAGTCAGCGGGATACATAGGCAGTTAACTAGTTAAGTCAGCTGGATAGCCACCTGGCTAGTTACTGATTTCAGCTAGTTTATTCTGCTGGCTAGCCAGCTGGCTAAAAAGTCAAGTCAACTATTTCTGTCAGCTTACTAGCCAATTGTCTAGTTGCTTAGGTCAGCTAGTTAATTCAAGTGACTAGCAATCTGGCTAGTTAGGTAGCTAGTGAGATAAGTCAGTTGGCTAGCCAGCTGGCTAACTGGTTACATCAGTTAGGTAAGCCAGTTGGCTACCCACCTGTGTAGGTAGGTAGCTAGTTAATTAAATCAGTTGGCTAACCATCTGGCTAGCTAGTTAAGTCAGTGAGTTAGTTAAGTGAGCTGGATAGTCATCTGGCTAGCTAGGTGACTGGCTAGTTAAGCCAGCTGGCTAGCCAGATGGCTATCAAGTTAATTCAGCTAGTTAAGTAGGTTGGATAGCCAGCTGGTTACCTAGGTGGCTGGCAAGTTTTGTCAGCTGGTTGGAAGGCTGCTCAAGCATGTGGCCTGCTAGTTAAGCCAGCTGGATAGCCGGCTGACCAGCAGGGTGGCTGGCTAGTAAAACTGGTTTGCTATCCTACTAGTTAAGTCAGCTATCTAGTTAAGTCAGCTGCCTAGCCAGCTAGTCCACCAAGTAACTAGCTATTTAAGACAGCTAGCCAGCCAACTATCTAGTCAGTTGGTTATGTCAGCTATCTAGCCAGCTAGCTAGTTAAGTCAGGCAGCAAGTCAGCTAACTATTTGGCTAGGTAGTTAAATCAGCTAGCTAGTCAATTTGCTATTCAGCTTTCTAGTTAAGTCAGCTAACAAGTCAGCTAGCTAGATAGTTGTCAGCTAGCCTGCTAACTAACCAGTTATCATGCTAGTTAAGTCAGCTATCTAGACAGATACATAGGTTGTTTGCTAGCTAGTTATGTCAGTTTCATAGTCAGCTAGCTAGGTAAGTCGGGTAGCTAATCAGCTAGTTACTTAGCTAACTACTTGGCTACCAACTCTGCTAGCTGGTCAGCTAAATAGTGGGCTCGCTTGCTTTTCATCAGGTCAGCTAACTAGTCGGCATGCTCACCAGCCAACAGATCAAATCACTTGTCCGCTTGCTCACAAGCCCAGAGGACAGTTAACTAGTTGGTTTGCTTGCCAGTCATGTAGTTAAGTCAGCTCACCAGTAAGCTCGCTCGCCA
>NW_007036890.1:12752-15757 GCF_000164805.1 Carlito syrichta
CTAGTAGTCAGCCAACGTGTTTAACCAGATAAGTAGTCAGCCGATTCATCAGCCAACAAGTTAAGTCACCCAGCTAACTCATTAAACAACTAGTTAAGTCAGCTACTTAACTCGTTAACAACTAGTTAAAACAGTTAGCTAACTCATTAACCAACTCATTAAGTCAGCTAACTACCTCATTAGCCAACTAGTTAAGTCAGCTATCTAAGTCAGTTAGCTAACAAGGTAGCTAGCTAAGTCAGCTTGTTAAGTCAGCTGGCTCACTAGTTAGCTAACTATTTAAGTCAGCTACTTAAGTCTGCTACCTAACTAGATAGCTAATCATTAAATCAGCTAGATATTCAGCTAGCTAAATAGTTAGCTAAATATAACATGCAGGTAGTTAAGTCAGCTAGCTATCGAGTTAAGTCGACCATTAAGTCAGTTAGCTAAGTAGTTAAATCACCTTGCTAGATCGACTGGTTAAGTCAGCTTTCTAATTTGGTCAGCTGCATAAGACAGCTAGTTATGTAATTAACTAACGGGTTAAGTCAGCAGGTTGAGTCAGGTAGATAGCCTGTTAACTACCAGGTTAAGTCAGCTGATTGAATCAGCTAACTAGCTAGTTAGCAAATGGGTTGTGTCAGCTGCTAGAGTAGGCTAGCTTGAAAGTTAGCTATGGAGTTAAGTCAGCTGGATGAGTCAGATAGCTAGCTAGTTAGCTAAAGAGTTAAGTCAGCTGGTTGAGTCAGCTAGCTAGCTCGTTAGCTAATGTGTTAAGTCAGATGATTAAGAAGGCTAGCTAGCACATTAGATATCAAGTAAGCTAACTAGTTAGCTAGCTGGTTAAATCTGCTAGCTAGCTAGGCAGCTAACTATTTACATGAGCTTGTTAGGTAGGTAGTTAGCTGGTTAGCTTACTATTTAAGGAAGTCATGTAACTAGGTAGCTAGTTAGTTAACTATTAAGACAACTGGCTAGCTATGTAGTTAGCTAGTTAATTCAGCTAGTTATGTCGCCCGGCTAGCCAGCTGGCTAGCTGGGTAATGAGTTATTGAAATCAGATGGCTAGGCAGCTGGCTAGCTGGTTAATTACGCTAGTTAAGAGAGCAGGGTAGCCAACTGACAAGTTAGGTAGCTAGCTACTTAATTCAGTTAGATAGCTACCTTCCTAGCTAGTGATGTCTGCGAGTTAAGTCAGCTGGATAGACAACTGGCTAGCTGGTTAAATCATCTCGTTTAGTCATCTGTCTAACCAGCTGGGCAGCTAGGTAGCTAGCTAGATAATTCAGCTTACTAACCAGCAGTCTATCTGTTCAATTCAACTAGGTAAGTCAGCTGGCTAGCCTGCTGGCTAGGTAGGTAGATAGATTAGTTAGCTGGCTACACAGCCTGATAACTTAAGTCAGCAACTTAAGTCAGCTGGCTAGAAAACTGGCTAGATAGGTAGCCAGCTAGTTAAGTCAGCTGGGTAGCCAGCAGAGTAGCTGATTAATTCAGCTAGTTAAGTCAGCTGACAACCATCAGGCTAGGTAGATAATTCAACTCATTAATTCAGATGGTTATACAGCTGGTTACCTAGTTAAAAAGCTAGTTAATTTAGATGGCTAGACATCTGGCCAGCTAGTTATTTCAGCTAGTTAGGTCAGCTGGCTGGCTAGGAAAATAGTTATATAAGTCAGCTAGTTATGTCAGCTGGGTAGCTAGTTAAGTCAGCTAGTTATGGTAACTGGCTAGCTAGATAGCTAACTAGGTAGCTAGATGGTTAATACAGCTAGTTAGCCCAGCTGTCTAGCTACGTAGCTAGCTGGTTAAGTTATCTAGTTAAGTCAGTTTGCTGTCTAGTTAAATCAGCAATATGTCAGCTGGGTAGCCAGTTGCCTAGCTGGAAATCTAGATAATTAAGTCAGCTGGCTAGCTAGTTAGCAAGCTACTTAAGTAACCTAGGTAAGTCAGCTCACTAGACAGTTGGTTAGCTAGGTAGCTGTGTAGTTAAGTCAACTGGCAAGCCAGAGGGCTGCATAGGTAGCTAGCTAATTAAGACAGCTGGATATCGAGCTGGCTAACTAGGTAGCTAGGGAGTTAGGTCACCCTGCTAGCCAGCTGACTAGCTACTTAAGTCACCTAGTTAAGTGAGCTGCCTAGACACCTGCCTAGCTAGGTCGCTAGATAGTTAAGTCAGATGTCTAACCTGCTGGCTAGAAAGTTGGGTCACCTAGTTAAGTCAGCTACCTAGCCAGCTGGCTCACAAGCTAGCTTGCTACTGAAATCAACCAGCTAGACATCTGGCTAGCTAGTTAAGTCACCTAGTTCAGTCAGCTGGCTAGCTATATAGCAAACTAGTTAATTCAGCTGACTAGCAAGCAGGCCAGCTATTTAAGTCAGCTAGTTTAGTCAGCTGGCTAGCCAGCTGGCTAGCTACATAGTGAGCCAGTTTAGTCATTTGGCTAGCCAGCAGGTTAGCTAACTAAGTCAGCTGGTTAAGTCAGCTGACTAGCTAGCTAGCCATCTTGGTAGAGAGCTAGTTAATCCAGATGACTACCAATTGGTTAAATCAGCTAGTTAAGTCAGCTGGCTAGCCAGGTGGCTAGCTGGTTAAGTCAACTAATTAAGACAGCTGGCTATCCAGCTTTCTAGCTAGGTAGCAAGTTAGTTAAGTCAGCTGCCTATCCAGCTGGCTAGCTAGTTGTCAGCTACTTAATTCAGCTTGCTTCCCATCTGGCTAGCCAGGAAGCTAGCTAGTTAATAGACTGGCTACCCTGCTGGGTAGCTGGTTAAGTTAGCTAGTTTATTCAGTTGGCCAGTCAGCTGGCTATCTAGTGGAGTAGGCTAGTTAAGTCAGCTGGCTAGCCATCTGGATAGCTGGTTAAATCAGCTAGTTAAGTCAGCTGGCCAACCAGCTTGCTAGCTAGGTAGATAGCTAATTAAGTCAGCTAGTTTTGTCAGCTGGCTAGCTAGTTAGGTTATTTAGTTCAGTCAGTTAGCTTGCCAGATGCCTATCAGGGTATCTATCTAGTTAAGTCAGA
>NW_007036891.1:0-930 GCF_000164805.1 Carlito syrichta
CACCTTGGCACCCCAAAGTGGAGGGATTACAGGCATAAACCACTGTGCCTGGCCATTAAAAATATTCTTCAAGAATATTTTAAAGAATATTGCTGCCCAGACATTGCAGTTTGCCAGTGCCATGAATACCTGAATTTCATGGCAAGTTTTCAGCTACCCACATGTTACAATGCAGAAACACCTAAATCTTAGAACCAAAGTGCAAACAGAGTTAATAAATTAGACAGACAAAGATGATCAGCACAGCACTTCCATTGTGAAGTCACTTATGTTGCAGAAAGAACGAATTTATCAATGTAGTCATTATCTTAAGCAAGAACAATGAACTTAAACCTACTAATATTTCACTTACAAAATAGATGTGATAATCTATATCTAGATCTATATAGAGGATGAACCATATCCTCAAAATCCAAGAAAAGTAATTTTAACTAAGAAATCTATAACAGATAGGAGGGGGGGCAAGATGGCGACCTGGCAACCCGGTGTCTGAAGCCCTCTGCAAGGGAGATCTGCAGTGGGTCTCTGACTCTTGCCCCCGGGAGGCTGGGGACTCCAGCATTGCAGCCTACTCCTCAAACAGAGCTCGGCCATCGCTATCACTGGAACATCGCAAGGACTGGACATTTTTACTGCATCGTCCTCTCCCGCTGCTGCCGCAGCCCCTCCCCCCACCAGCGCTCCCGCCGCCGCCGCCGCCGCCGCCGTCGCCGCCGCCGCGCCCGCCGCGGCCTCTGGCACGGGTAGCTCATCACAACCCGGCCGGAGGAGATCCACATCAACCCGCTTCAGGGAAGATCTGCTGGGATCGCTGCCACCGCTCCTGCGTCCGAGACTGTCCTGTCCGCCTGGCGGGGGGATCCGGTTGCCTGCTCGGAGGCAGGCAGCCATTCTTGTTCCTGTCCGGCCCCACCCCCTCTGGGGCGAGCA
>NW_007036892.1:0-809 GCF_000164805.1 Carlito syrichta
GTAAAAACATGGAGCCAACCGTGCTGCCTATCAAAAGTGGACTGGATAAAAAAAAAGTGGTACATATACACAATGGAATATTATGAAACTACAAAGGAAAAAATTATGAACTTCACAGTGACTTGGAAAGACTTAGAATCTATAATACTGAGTGATATATCATAGAAACAAAGAGCTGAGTACCACATGTTCTCACTCATAAGTGGAACTTGAACAATTATCATAATACTATATGAAAGGGATTGGCAGTAGTGGGACACTGCCAGGGGAGAGAGGGAGTGAGATTGGCAGTAGTGGGAAACTGCCAGGGGAGGTGGGGCACACCTCATCAACAAGGGTACCTGCATAATGAACATTTGTATATCTAAGCCTGAATTGTACCCCACATCTTTAAAATTAAAACATGTTTTAAAACTATGCTAAGTGAAATACGACAGAAAGGAAGAAATAGGTTGCATGATCTCACTTATACGTGAAACCTAAAACAAAACAAAACTCAACTACATAGAAACAGAGTATGAAAAGTGGTTATCAGGAGAGGGAGTGTGAGAAAGATGAGGAGATGGGGGTCAAAGGGCACCAAGTTTCAATATGTAGGGTAAATAAGCCTAGAGATCTATCATAGAGCATAGGGACCACAGTTAATAATATTGTGCACTAGAAATCTGCTAAGAAAGTAGTCTTTAGATACTAGTACCACACGTACACTCAAACAAAAAGGAACTATGTGAGATGATGGATATGTTAATTTGCTAGACTGTAGTAATCATGCTACTATGTATGACAAAACATTACATTGTACACCTTAA
>NW_007036893.1:0-503 GCF_000164805.1 Carlito syrichta
AACACAAAACAGATACATGACACACCTGCAATGGTGATAGGATATCACCATTGTAGGTGTGGGCACAAACACGCACACATCTCACACACAAACACCCCTCTCCAGGCTTGTGCTGTGTGCCTGATTGCTAACACATAGGACTTGAGGGGTGGGTCAGCCAGCACTGAAGCTACTGTGGCTGGTGGTCCCCTTTCTGGGATCATCAGTGAAGATATAAAGTCAGAGGTGGCCAAGCTGGGTGTGAGAGAAGCCCTAGTGTGCTGGACCTGCTTGGCATTGCTCTGGAGATGCTGTGAATTCACACTCTGTCTCACCACCCCTCGCCTGCCACCCAGTGCTGGCATAGACACAGGTGGCAAGACTGGTTTGATGCCCAATGGGGGCCAGTGGTGCCCACAGACCTCGGCCAGGCTCTGATCAGGTAGCCTGTGTAGTGGGAAGTAGCTGATGCCCAGAAGCCTGTTTGGATTTGACTCTGTCACTGACTGGATTGTGGTGGCACA
>NW_007036894.1:0-591 GCF_000164805.1 Carlito syrichta
GGTGGAGGAGGGGGTCGGGAGTTCCCTCCTCTGGAGCTGAGAGCCTCTGATCAGCACCTCTTTAGATAGGATGTTCCCTTATACCAGCATGGGGTCGCTGCACTGAGTGCCTCAGCCAGGGTGGGCCCAGAGCTCCTGAGCTCCAAAGGGTAGGCAGTGGGTGGTGAGAATGTCTCTGGGTCCCTCACAGGGTACTTCTGCCAGAAATGGAACCGGTATCTCTGAGGGGCAGGTGCCCAGAACCTCCCTGGGTGACTGTCATCTTGGTGTTGAGTGCTGGGCAAGATGATGTAGCCAGTAAGGGAGCCAAGACCCAGGACTCTCATGCAGCAGAAGTCACATATAATAGAGTAGCAGCAGCCAGGGCTGCAGTATCCGGCCCTGTGTGGGACCGAAGGTCTCCGGGCCTTGGACCAGTGTGGCTGGTGGTGGGCAGGGGGTTGGGGGAAGAAAAGTAAGAGTTTTTTTGGGAACTCACATTTGCAGAATCTCACAAATCCACCTATGCTATCACCATCTTACTGGAACTTCCTGAAGATGCTTTTCGGAGCCCCATTAGCTGAGGAGAATGAAGAGTACATCTCCTGACCA
>NW_007036895.1:0-684 GCF_000164805.1 Carlito syrichta
GCTGGCTATTTAAGCAGGCTGGCCAGCCAACTGGCCAGCCCACTAGCTAGCAAGCTGGCTACCTAGCCAGCCAGCCAGCCAGGTAACTAGCTAGTTAAGCCAGCTAGCCACCCAAATATCTAGTCAGCTAGTTATGTCAGCTAGCTAGTTAAGTCAGGCAGCAAGTCTGCTAACAACTCTCCTAGATAGTTAAGTCAGCTAGCTACTGAGGTTACTAGTCAGCTAGATAGTCAGCTAGCTAGTCGGCTAGATAGTTAAATCAGCTAGCCAGCTTACTATCCAGTTAGTTATTTAATTAAGTCAGCTATCTAGACAGATAAATTGCTTGTTTGCTAGCTAGTTATGTCAACTTGATAGTCACCTAGCTAGTTAACTTAGTTAGCAAATCAAGTAGTTACTTAGCTAACTAGTTGGTTATCATCTCAGCTAGCTGGTCAGCTAACTAGTGTGCTCTCTCGCTTTCCATCAGGTCAGCTAACTAGTTGGCTCGCTCACCAGGCAACAGACCATCTCACTTAGTGTGCTCGCAGGCCAACAGGACAGCTAAAAATTCAGCTTGCTTGGCAGTCATGTAGTTAAGTCAGCTCACCCATAGACTCGCCCACCAGCTTACCTGTTAAGGTAGCTAACACTTTGGATCACTTGAAGGCCAAGTAGTTAAGTTGGCTCAACTGACGGCTCACT
>NW_007036896.1:0-499 GCF_000164805.1 Carlito syrichta
AAAAAAAAAAAAAAATTACAGCTCCTTTAACATACTCAAATTGCCAGTATCACTACTCTTGGGCTTTGGAGCCATTAATAAGGGACACTTGGGCACAATCTCCACTGTCCACCTGACCCAGACAGGTGGCAGAGTGTGGACATACCAAGGGACGACTCACATCCCAGGTGGGAGTGAGACTTCATCACGCTACCAGAATGGCACGCAATGTTAAAACATGACTTCTAGACTTTTCCATTTAGTATCTTCAGGCCAGGGATGACTGAAACCACGGATAAGGGGAGGAGGGCTGTATTCTTAACGTTCAGGGTGAGAGACTTGTTCTTTGTGCCCTACATGATGGGTCCAAACTACGACAAACTCTTAAAAGGCAGGAAGAAAAAAGGTTTAGTTCCAAGTAAAACAGCTTCCATAATGCATCAGTGAAGCTGTTTATGGCGGTAGTAGCTAAAGCTAGGGTCTGAGCTTCTGGACTGGCAGCAGCTGGAAGCCCCACTGT
>NW_007036897.1:0-498 GCF_000164805.1 Carlito syrichta
AACCATAGACCACTCACTCGTCTAGGAACTATGGATATAGCCATAATTAAACAGTTCCTGCTCCTGTAAAGCTTAGATGCTAGGGAAGTGTGGTGGACTAATGACTGACTATTAAGAAAATACACAAAATGTCGGATGGGAGTAAGTGTTATGAAGAAAAATAAAACAAGGCAAGCAGGGGAGATTGGGTTCTTTTAACCGTCAGCCAAGGGCCAGTCTTTGCTTATCCAAGGTTCTCACATTCCTTCCTCTGCTTCTCGTGGGCTTCTAGAAGTCTCTTTCTGTCCCTGCATGCGGCTCTTATATCTCAGAGGTGATAAAATCATGCCAAATTACTCTCGTGCTTCAGATCTCTCTGACTTTTTCTTCTGCCACATCTCCAGTTGGAGAAAGGTTCTGGGGATTAGGTTGGGTCCACTTGAATTATTCGAGATAATCTCCTCATTATAAATTCTATAACCTTAGTTACATCTGCAAAGCTCCTTTTGCCACGTAAGG
>NW_007036898.1:0-640 GCF_000164805.1 Carlito syrichta
AACTAGCTGACTTAACTAGCTAGCTATCTAGCTACCCAGCTGACTTATGTAGCTGATTTAACTAGCTTTCTACCTAGCTAGCTATCTTGCAGCTAGGTTAATTAACTAGCTGACTTAATGAGCTAGCTAGCTGGCTTAGCTAGCTAGTTTCCTGGATAGCCAGTCAACTTAACCAGCTGAAATAACTAGCAAGTCAGCTGGCTGCCCATCTGATGTAACTAATTTTTTAGCCAGCTGGCTAGACAATTGATTTAATGATCTGACATTTTCGAGGTAGCCAGCCGGTTAGCCAGGTGACTAAGCTAGCTGACTTAACTAGCTATCCAGCTGGCTAACCAGCTGACTTAATTGCCTAGCTACATAGTTAGCCAGCAGCTGTAGTTAGGTGAATTAATTAACTAAATTAGCAAGCTAGCGGACATATATAGCTGACTTAACTAGCTAGCTTCTTAGCTAGTCAGTGGACTTAACTAGCTGAAATACCTAGCGCGCTAGCAGGCTACCTATCTGATGTACCTAGGTTTTTATCCAGTTGGCTAGACAACTAACTTAATGAGTGGACTTAACGTGCTAGCCAGATCGTTAACCAGCTGACTAAACTAGCTGATTTAACTAGTTGTCCAGCTGGCTTGCCAGCTGA
>NW_007036899.1:0-497 GCF_000164805.1 Carlito syrichta
CCCAGCAGGCGGCCTGGTCTTCGCCTCCAGAGCTCCTTGAGGGGATGGGAGCCTCTGCAGTCCAGCAGGGGGCTTCCACTCAGCCTCCGGAGCCCCCGAAGGAGTCCCCGAAGAAGGCCGAACCTCCACGCCAGCAGGCAGTCCCAGCCCAGCCTTTGGAGCTGGGGCTCACCATCACGCCAGCACCCCCTGTGCAGGCTGAGCTGTCAACAGCCCCAACGACGAGAGAGACTTCAAAGCGCCCTGGCCAGGTTCAAACCCAGCAGGCAAACCTGAGTGTGGTCACAGCCCAACATTTGGAACTTGCTGTAACTGCAGAACCCACTACAGGGGTTAAACTCTCTCCCCCCACGCGGGAGACCCCAACTCAGCCGGACCTGGGGCTCGTCGTAACCCCAGAGCCCACTACGGAAACCCCAGAGCCCACTACGGAGGCGGAACATTCTAAGGCCCTGGAGAAGACTACGCTTGAACGGCCAACCCAGGATCAGACTCGG
>NW_007036900.1:0-510 GCF_000164805.1 Carlito syrichta
CAGTAGTGGGAAACTGCCAGGGGAGGGGGAGCACACCTCATCAACAAGGGTACCTGCATAATGAACAATTGTATACCTAATCCTGAATTGTACCCCACATATTTAAATTTAAAACTTTAAAAAATTTTGCAAGCATTTCTATATGTTTTCACCCAATCCTCAAAAAAGTGAGTTTAAAAAAAATTATTTTAAATTATTTTACACTTACATAGAAGTTGTAAAAATAGCAGAGTTCCAGAATACCCCTTACCAAGTTTCCTCCAATGATAACATTTCACATAAACCCAGTACGGATCACCCCAGGCTGTCTCTCACCATTGAAGCAGGAGAGAGACTGCCAGTTCCTGGCTTTGCCTCACCACTTCAGCGTCTGGCAGGGCAAAGGCAGCAGGGGCTGCAGAGGAAGTCCAGAGGCAAAGTCCCACAGAAGAGGACAAAAGAGGCACCCCGCCACCATCTTGAAGGTGGGGCAGGAAAGTGCTCCGACTTGCTCACCACAGAGCAACAGAC
>NW_007036901.1:0-1106 GCF_000164805.1 Carlito syrichta
GGTGGCGGAGGCCCCGCTGCCCTCCCTCCGAGGTGGAGGCGCTGCTGCTGCCTCCTCCTCTGAGGTGGCCGAGCCTCCGTCTCCTCCTCTGAGGCGGCTGAGTCTCTGCCTCCTCCTCCGAGGCGGCCGAGCCTGAGGCGGCCGAACCTCTGCCTCCTCTGAGGCAGCCGACCAGCCACTTCCTCTGAGGCAGCTGCCGCACAGAGGTGGCCATTTCACATTGCACCACCTGTACTAGTGGCCCAGCCACCACCGCCGCCACCATTGATGCTACTGCCGCCGCTGCCACCAAAGCAGGCATTCCACATTGCACCATCAGTGCCTGAGGGGTGGGCGAGCAGCTGAGATAAAGACCATCTGGAGTGAGGGATAACACCACCTGCTGGTGACTCAAGCCCACCACCAGCAAGTGCTGGTCCAAAGCCTGGGGTCCTTTGGTCCCATGCAGGGCCCGATACTGCAGCCCCCTGCTGCTGTTCCATTGCATGCGTGGGAGTCTCGGGTCTCAACAAGCTCCCTGGCTACATTGTCTCTCATCGTCACCAAGCCTCTGGTCACTCAGGGAGGCTCTGGACACCCGCCCCTCAGAGACACCAGTCCCTTTCCTGGTTGAAGTACCCTGTGGGGGGCCCAGAGCCACTCTTGATACTCACCACCTGCCCGTTGGAGTTTTGGAGCTCTGGAGCCCCGGGCCCACCCTGGCTGAGGCACTCAGCCCATGACCCCAAACTCAGGGACCCAGAGAGCAGAGAGAAAGGGATCTATGAAAGAGAATCTGCCTCTGCCTTTCTCCAGGCAGAGATTTCCATTGCTCTGCCCACCTGTCAATAAACTCCACCTTGGTTCCTAAGGTAATGTTGCTATACAGGAGACAAAGACCCACCCCTAAGCTGAATCAGATAAAAGCAACTCCCAGGCAGCCAAACCCAAGCTGTGAGTAAACCTAGCTGCCTGCAATGGAAAAGCAAAGGGGAGAGACCAAGATCAGAGCTGAAGTAATTTTAGTCTGATCTCTTATTGTGACTTATGATTTTATCATTTTGACGGTTTATTTTGATCATGATCATTGTTTGCCTTCTGACCTACACTGTTTCATGTTTATATTG